>NW_017728937.1:4300083-4339272 GCF_001723895.1 Crocodylus porosus | reverse complement strand
CTCCCTCAGAACTCTCCTGCCATTGGTGACGCATAGGCTATGACGTTGGCCATGCACCCCCTGGAAGTACCAGCTGCGAAACCAGGAGTGCAGGTGGAAGCGCACTTGGCTTTGCCACTTGGTCACTGGAGGACCCACCCCCCTAATCTCCCAACTCCTGCCATACCAGAGGGCTGCTGCACCCCTGATTTAGTAGATGCACCCTCTAGTCAGGGTGTGCACAGTTCTAATTTTTCCCATCTCTGGATTGAGCCCCAGCCCCAGGCTGGTGCTTGCATTCCTGACACTGCATTGCTCAGCTGCAGTGGGATAACCAGCTCAGATTTCAGTGGTGTGGGCTAAGCACAGGAGAGGGAGTTCTTGTCATAGCTTTTGTTACTTAATTTCCTCTGCAGTGACCTTGGGCATGCAGCCCAGCTGGTCCCTATAGACATACCTGGTATTATATCTCAAATGCTGCAGCCCCCTAACTCTGAAAGAGCCAGCAACTGAGCTTTGTTAGCCAGTCAATGAGAAGACTGTGGAAGCTGGCAGTGGTGGTGACCAGAAATGGTCTTCCCCTACTTAGACATGCTGCTACCAGTTGGTTCAGGGAGGAGCAGGGAAATTCTAGTTCAATGCTAAATGGATTCTAGTGAGGACATAGAAGTGAAATGTATAGTCCCTGCTTGGCAGGGTGGGGACACAAGGATGGATTTAGTCTTGATTGCCCTCCACAGCATAGCAGAGCTCAGTGTCTCTGTTGACTATTGTCTATAACAAGGGCCTCATTGTTAGACAGCTACCACAGGGCTTTTGCTGACAGGCAGGAACACATAAAAGGCTGTTTTCCAGAACTGAAGCAGAAATAATGGAAAAAGCTGGCTGTGAAAATTGTCCTGGCTCCGGGGGCCGAGTATGTGTGTCCATGTGTGTGTTCTTGGCTAGTGGGCAGAGCCCTCTGGTTGCCATGAAATGTATCTACTACTTTGTGTGGGGTTGGATGGGCACCAAAAGGGTCAGGTCACTACTGAAGTCAAGGGCAAGGGTGTTGCAAGGATGATAGCAGGTCCAAGGAAACACCCTAAAAGCCTGCCCAGTTAGTTTCTCTCCGGGCTGTGCTTGGGAACACCCAAGAGGGACAATTTCTGCTCACAGAAGTGTTCTGCCTCTGCTCCGTTATTGTGACACCCCAGCCCTTGCAGAAGACTGGTATGTGCTGGAGTAGGACAGGTTCTGGAAGGGATCTCAGGAGGTCATCAAGTCCAACCGCCTGTGCAAAGCAGGATCACCATGCCTAAATCATTGCATCCAAGTGTCTTGTGGTCTCCAGCTCCATCACTCGCTGTGATCTTACTGGCTTCTCCCATGTCTGCCACCTACAGCTCTCTAGTTCTGTTGTGGTGACTGTGATCAACACCACCACCTTCTGCAGTGCAGCTTCCATCTGTGGACAATCCTGTGTGCTGGATTGTGCTGGTTCTCAAGAGCAGGGCTGTCTAACTTTTGAGTGGCTGGGGGCTGCATGGGCAACCTCTTTCCAACTACACCTTGCT
The DNA here is from genome assembly GCF_001723895.1 of Crocodylus porosus. Classification (NCBI taxonomy): domain Eukaryota; kingdom Metazoa; phylum Chordata; order Crocodylia; family Crocodylidae; genus Crocodylus; species Crocodylus porosus. The sequence goes on along the minus strand of NW_017728937.1, from coordinate 4,337,737 downwards.
ATGCAGCAAACTATGCTGCCTCAGGGACTGAGGAGGAAGAGCCCAAAGACCTTGACAGTAGCACCAGTTGAAGTGGTCGGGGGAATGGTACTCAAGCAGGAGTCTATGGACTTCATGAGCTGCACTCAGCCAATAGGTCACAAGTTGGACAACCCTGCTCTAGAGGATACTGTTAGGAATAACCTTCACAGCAGTATGACTTCCACTTGTTTGTGGATGCATATTGGCTACTATATGTGGTTCTTCTTTGTCTCCAGACACTGGGTTGATGGGCACTGTTAAAAAGCCCTGGTAGATAGAGCGGATTCCCTGCTCTTTACAGACTCTCCTACTGTGCATCATGTAGTCCCTCAGCTGTCCTGCGTAATGATATCTCCTTGCTCAGTAGGTATAGTTATGTCCACCTGCAGCAATACTTAGATACTGGGGATCTCTTTTTTGCCAAAGGAGGCCATACCAGTGACAGCTGGCAGAGTTGTTTCAGGCACTGGGCTTTCCTATCTTGATTTCCATCTTAAATCTAGAGTCCGTCCTCCCCCCACTTGATCCTTTCATGGTTGGTTGCCACTGTCTAGGAGAGCAGGGGATGCACTGTCAAGCCCACTTCTGTGCTTAGACTCTGGTCCTTTCTGTACATAACCTTGCTCAGTCACCTGCAGTGAGTTTTCTCCTGAGTGAGCAAGCACTAGTAACATAACTTACTGCAATGTTTCTCCTGAAGTAACACAGGAAGCCTCACCAAAGGACTCAAGGCTTAGCTGAAGAGGGGCAGTATCGTGTGTGAAAATGAGGCAAAAGACAGGCCATTCTCTTAACAGCTTTCCACAGCAGCACAGAAGACACACGCCATTTGGATCTTCTCCCCACCCTGGGCTGGGTGGTCAGGCTGTGTATTCTTTGTTGTGTTTTGTCTGATCTTCTCACTGCAGCATCCTTTGTCCAGAAAGACATCGGGCATTTGGGCTAGAACACTTGGTTTGTGGATATAGCTATACCTGTAAACCATCCCACTAAGTGCAGATGTACCTTTACCAACCCCACAGTGGCTTTTGCTGGTAAAATTCAGATCAGCTCTGTGAACAAAATAGGCTCCAGCAGCAAAAGCACTCTGTAAAATTGCCTTTATGTGAGGGCTCAAATAATTTTTTAAAACAACACCCCTAGCAGACATTACTATACTGGCAAAGGCTTTCCATGTACATCTATGTTTTTAATACATACTTGGTGCCTGAAAGTCCATTGGTTTTTCCTAGCATTTGTAGCCAATAGTCCTGGTTACGGCTTTCACTGTGGCACCTTTGTGAACCCTTTGGAGACCATAAGTTGTTTTTTTCTTTAAAATTGATTTTTATTGTATTTTTAACATTTGCTTTCTGGGCTTTGTTTTTCAAACCTTTCTGTGCATTCATTAGAGGTAGACACTTGCTGCTTCTTTGTTTCCTTTTCTTTTTTTTCAAACAAAGCAACATTTCACATAATTGCATGACTCTCTAGGTGTCTATTCTTTACGAGAAGCACTAAATATTACTTAGAAGGGTAATAGTGTCACCAGAGCTGGCAAAACTGCTCCGAGTCATTGCCATGGTGCCATGATCCAAGGAATACGTGGATTCTGCAGCTGAGTCCCCAGACTCTGCAATAAATAGGCAATTCTTCTGCAGTTTCATTAAATGCAAAAATGAATGAGTCAATGCAGTAACCTTCCTCCTCCCCCAAGTGATTTAACTTGATACTAAACCAAATTTATTTTGTGATGTCTCCCTCTTTTAAGCATTTCTAAAGGCCACAGCTTTTATTTTTCCCCTTGGCAGAGCTGGGGGTGGGGAGCAGGAGCAGAGCAGGGATAGGTGTTGGTTATTGCAGCTGCATGTTTAAGTTGGTGTGGGAGGGAAGCCTGAAGGCTGGGTCAGCCCCAGGCATGACAGATCAGCAGTGAGGTGCATTGGCAGAGCTGGGAAGGAGAGGGCAGGCAGTGGATTAGCAGAAGGGTGTGGCGAGTCAGTGCTGAGGTCCCTTGGCAGAGCAATGGAGGGAGAGGGGGAGGGCCAGGAATAAAAGGGCTCTTTTTAAAAAAATAAAAATAAAAATCTGCGCTTTTCTTGACAGGCTCACAAGAGTCTATCCAGTGTGCAGGATGTCACTGACCTTGTCCAACTATAAATGAGCTCTGGCCCAGCTTTCCCTAACTGCCCCCCCACCCCTTTCCTCCTCTCAGAAGTGAAGCTGGAGCAGAGGGACAAGCCTGACACTGTGCCCTGCAGCTAAGAGATTCTGGCTGCAGGCCAGCTTGGGTAATAAATTCCAGAGGCAGAGGGCATGAGAGCACAACCAGACCTCTAGCCCCTGGATATTTAACCCCCCTGGGGCTTGATCTGGTGGATTGTGGCTCTCTTGGTTCCTTGGGGGCTCTGAGGTATAGCAGCTGGGGCAGAGCTGGGACTCCAAGGTCACCCATTATAGTAGTCTGTAGGGCACCGGCAGAGCTGAGTGGTTCCACGGGAAGGAGGGAGCAGCTGTTCTGTGAGGTGCCTGGGTGGTTGCTCTCTGGCTCCTCTCCAGAAGTGCTAAGTTCACTCTCAGACAAACAAGGAAGTGTAAGTTTCTCCCTTTGGGAGAGCAGGCTGCTTGTGTGCAAACAGGGAGGCTGGGACAGGGAGCTGTCCGGACAGTGAGCTTAGCTCAGCATTTCAGGCCACTTCGCCATTGTCTGGGGATCAGCTTCTCCAGAGCTCGGTGTTACAGCTGGGAGCTGGTATCTGACCCAGGGTTGACTCTGCAGTCGGATGAGGGTGGGTTTCAATTTAAACCTCCATGGTTTCGTAATTTCTCTCTCTTTCTCTCTTTTTTGTTCCCTTTTTCCTGTAACTGTGAGTCAAAGTTCCTCTTTTGCAGGGAATTCGGGGCAGAAATAAAAGCGAGGGAAGGAAATCCCCACTTGTTGCTAGTGACAGCAAAGCAGGTTTCTGTAGAAGACTTGCTTCCCAGAAGTGCCTTAAGGCATCCGCAGCCAGCTCCTCTTCCAAGGGCTAAGGCAAGCTGGCAGCAACCAAGGAGAGCAGTGTGTCATCCTCCATAGTGCACACTTCTGAATTGCTCGGGAGAATGTATTGACTTTTCTGCACTGCTCTCCCTGCCTTGGGAACATGGAGATGGGACCGGGTAGGTTGGGGAAGAGTGTGTGATTGTGCAAAGGCACAATAGATGTCTGCTGTTCCCTTTCCAGCAAGGCCTCTAGTGGCCAGTGCAGCAAGAGAAATTTATAAGCTGCAATAGTGTGTAGATAATGGAGGTGCTTTTCCTCCTGTATGTGTTCAGAATCATAGGAGGGGAAAAAAGTCATTGACCTCTTTGGGAGGTCTTTTGTTTTTCATAATCTGGTGTTGTCCCAAGGGTGTATGTATATATGTAGACAGTGGAATAGCACGTGTGTTGGAGGTAAGAGAAAATGGTGCCATGTATAAGCTAGAATTCATTCTGGAGTTATTTCCTTTTGATGTGAGCCAGCTTATAACAAAGATGAATTTGGTCTTATGGATCCCTTGTGGTTATATTTCCCCCTTCCTGCAAAGGGAGGTTTACCTTGCTCTATCCTAAACTTAGAGAAATCTGAGAATTTCTGAGCGCAATGGATTGGCGTTTAGAAATGTCACACATTCCACTGCTTGTGAAAGTGGACTGAATCGCATATTTTGAGTTGCTTTAAAATTGGAGGCAGTATGGCCCTGGACTGGGAGATTGGAAGCAAGGGCCTTCTTCCTTGCTCTGCTGCTGACTTGTTGCATATCCTTGGTTAGATTGGTTCACCTCTTAAATTCACTTGGCTTTTTGTCTTGCAGACAAGTAGATAGTCTCTTCTTATATGTTTGTAAGGTGTCTAGTGCACAAGGACTCCAATCCCTGCTGGTAAAGTACAAACTATACAAATCAGGAGTAGCTGCCTGGGAGTTTGATATCTGTTTAATGAGGTTATGAGTCTCATTCCTTCTAATAACAGACATTGCCATGTTTACTGGTGGTTTTCACTCTTCCATGCTTCTGTGGCCAAAATGATGACAAGAAAAGCATTAACTTAACACTGATGGTATCTTTTTTACCCTCCTTTCCTTGCAGGTGGTGGTGCTACTGGAGTCCCTCAGCAGGGGTCAGTCAGAAAATGACTGAGTATAAGCTGGTGGTGGTTGGAGCAGGTGGCGTTGGGAAGAGCGCTTTGACAATACAGCTCATTCAGAACCATTTTGTTGATGAATATGACCCCACAATAGAGGTGAGCAACATGCTGACCCTGAGAGAGGATTGACTTTATGTTCATGTTTGTTTTCTACCTTTTTAACTTGGCTTTGCTTTCCAGGGGCTGTTTGTTTAGCTGTAAATGAACGTGGAGAGAGCTCAAATCTGAAAGCCCCAGCCAAAGACACAACTCCCACTCCCTTGATGGCTCTAGCTCTGTAATTCTCAGTGTTTTTCCTAATGGGGCTTCCTATGGGACTCTTCCATCTAGCTGGGGCACCTCTCTTACTAGCAGTATGGGAGGTGTATGGTAGGACCCCTGTGTTGAAAATCCACACTTTGGCCATAAGAGATGGCCTGTGTCTATATGTGTGTACATGCATGCTTCCAATATGTGCACGTGTGTGTGTGCATATGCTTCCAGTATGTGTGTGTATGTGTGCACATGCTTCCAATATGTGTGCACTCTTTCTGAAAGTGCAGCTGTACCTGCATGAGGTCATGTGCATATCTGTGGGAGTTACTGGCAGAGAAGAACCCGAAGGCCTCCGGGCCTGGGACTTACATGTAGGATATCTGCCTGAATTTGTGGAGCATCCAAAGCCCCAGACCGATGGGTCTGGGAGGGAGGATATTTGCTTGGTGGTAGAGCCACACAGACTTGACAACTGAGCTTTGCTCAGTCAAATTTTGGAACTTGACTATTGGGCTTTATCCAATTGAATTTGGAATGGATTTAGCCTTGAAAAAGTTCAAAATATAAATAAAGTTCCCATCAGCATGTTTGTGCGTTGTAGGCCATGTGTTTTTATAGTCATGTTCAGCGTTGGCTGCATTTAATCAACTTCATAGTCAGTTTCCATTGCTGAGCACATGCTGCTTTTGGCAGCAGTTTAATATAGACAGTGTCATTAGCAAGATTTCCTTGCATGTGATTATAAGACAAGGGGATTTTTTCCCTATGCCAGTTGGGCGGGGGGCGGTATTCATTGTGTATTTGAGTAAATACAGTACTTGACCACATTTCAAAAGTGCTTTGGGATACATTGATGGCAAGCCCTGTACAGGAGCTTGTAACAGTGGTATTGTCTTCAAATTCTATTTATATGCACAAAGTGATTAATCTTTTAGAGAAGGAGGATGCTGGCTGCTATGGTTATCCTGCTTTTCCTGTGGCAGGTTAGGGTATTGTCTTGTGTTGTGTCAGGGTTTTGATGGTAGTTTAACTAAGACATTAGATTATGGATTTGTAGAGGATGGTTTGGATAGGGATGATCCTCCCCCTCAGGCAAAGGGGGCTGGACTAGATGACTTCTGGAGGTCTCTTCCAGCCCTACTTTTCTATGATTCTAACCCTTTCAAGGGTCTTGGGGTGATGCTGTGTGATGGGGCTTTGAGAGATCCTGACCAGAATAGAACTGCTTTGCATCCAAGTAGCAATTCATCCTTCAGGGAATAGGGAACTATCCTACATGATAACTGAGTTCTTTTTGTAATCATGAGGAAAAGTGGATATTTAACTTCGTTTCTAAGGATTTGCATACTCTGTAAAATGGCTTAAGGCTGTAGGTAGGCTAAAGCCAGTGTTCCTTTTTATCTTCCCCAGTAGATTGTTACTGTCTTCTGGGACTTGGTGCTTTTGCATTCTCAGAGACCAAAAATATACCATGCATTCAGCGTAAGATAGAAAAAGGGCTGATTTGTGGGGCTGGCTTTCATGTGTGGTCCAATTAAGGAGAATGACAAAGGGCAAGTTGTATCACTTAGTCCAGCTCGCTCAGTACCCTGCCTCAAGAAGCAGCCAATGGCTGGGTCTTCCTTAAGGTAGCTTGGTCATGGTTTTCAAACTTGGGAGTCCAAATTTCTTCCACAGAAATTGAAATTGTTAGCCATTCCCTCTTGCTTTAAATCCATCCTTTCTCTATTGCTGCCACCATTGCAGGCTGATAGTACTAGCAGTGATAATGATACCTCAACTAGAGATGAAGTGCTCCTGGGTGCCAGCATTGTAACCAAAGAGTTTTTTATATAACTTTATATCCCATCCATGCTGTGGCTAAAACTGTGCTAACAATAGCCAGGTTACCCTGGGAATCCATAACACAGCTATAACACAGCTTTGTATCATTCTTTTCAGACAAAACCCCCTATCTGTGCTACTCAAGGAAACTGTATTGGAACCCTGCTAACAGATGTATTCAAACACAACTGTTGCTAGCACCATTATCATTGTTGTAATGTCTGAAGGGCCCAGATAGAAATTTTTGTGGTAGGTATTGTCTGTATGGTACCTATCTGGAAGAACTTGGAGTAGAACTTATATCAAAATAGGCAGAGGGTGGGAGACAGGGAGGACCATTAAACATTTTACACTGGAGGAATTGAGGCAGATGGATTGGCTTGGTCACACAGGGAGTCTGTGGCAGAGCTGTAAATTGAAGCTGGATCACCTGAATTCCAGCCTTGAACCTGAACCCTCCTCCAACCACTTGTGTGGCTTTGGCTATATTTGCTGCATTTGGTACAAATGATTCGGATCAACCCAGATGGTCAATTTTTTGTGCAGCTGAGTTATTTGCTTGAAAAAATATTTGTCCTGCACTGCCACATACACCAAGAGTTTCTTTTTCTCTGCCCCTCCCACTTGCTGAAATCCCTTTGAAGGAGAAGGTGACTCGGCAAGTCCATGCTGTGGCGTTCTGCCTTCCTGTTCAGTTCTCCATACAGCAGAATTTCACATCCTGCCTCTGGGGCAGGACCATTGCTCCAGAAGCTCCTGCGTTTTGTTAGAAATCTACTCCAGGTCATTTTCCAGGAAAGTGTCTGGGTTGAGAATGCACCTCCCCAGTAGGAAAGGGAGATCTTGCCTGTGCTCTGGGCCGGAGAGTAAAGGTGCTGGGCAGAGCTCTGCTTTCCCCCCCATCCTCCTCCCTCCATGGTGGAAATAGCTCTCCCCTCCTTTTCCCTGATAATATGCAGAGAGAGTACTTTGACCATCTGGCTTCACAGCCAGGCCTCCAGGGCTGGTTCCTTTTGTGCCCTTACACCAGAGATGGGCAATTATTTTGGGCAGATGGCCGCTTACTGAGTTTTGGCAAGCCATTGAGGGCCACAGGACAGGCAGCCAGGGGCAGATAAATATAAATTTTCTAAATTTTTGAGGGGCCCCGTGGGCTGGATAGAATGGCCTGGTGGGTGGCATCTGGCCCGCGGGCTGCATTTTGCCCACCCCTGCCTTACAAAGTGCTGTAGGGCATCTTGCCAGTGCAACCTGCCATGACTGGCAACCCCCAGCTCTCCCTGTCCTAGGGCCCTCCCTCCTTCTCTTTCAGTCCAAGGCCTCTGTCAAATGTGCTCTAATTTAGTGGGGATTTAGGATGTGTTTTGGTGTCTGCTGAGGACTTAGATGTGCCCCACAAGCTCTTATTATCCTCTTTGGATTAAGGCCCTTTGAATAATACACAGGAGCTTGACTCTTGCTATTTAGCTTGCTAGCAAAATGGAAGGCAATGCTGTAGTATGTAGGGCGGGGGTGTCAAACATATGGCCCATGGGCTTGACCCAGTCTGCATGGGTGGGTCATCCGATCCACAGGACTTCTTGTGGGCTGGATATAGCCCACGACACTGGTAACCATGGTTGCTGGAGCCCCGCAGTGGCAGCAGTAATTTCTGCTGCTTTAGCACAGCTCTGGAAACCAGGGAGCTAACACTGCTCCCCACCCCACTCTTCTGCACCTTACCTGCTACCAAAATTGGGGGTTTTAGTTGCCCCCAGAGACTACAGCAAGGGGAAAGGGACAGCAAGAGGCAGAGCTGTTAACTCGCTTGGTTCCAGAGTTGTGCTGAAACAGTGGCTCCAGCAGCAGTGCGACTTAATGCTATTGCCACTGCTCATAGGTCATCCAGCCTGCAGAAGGCCCCGAGGTCCACTTCCAGCCTGTGAGAAGCCCCATGGTCTGGATCCAGCCTGCAGGGCCCAGCAAGTTCAATACCCCCATATAGGGTAGAACATAAATACGCTGAAATGGTATGGAAGCCTCGACCCTGCTACTGCTGAAGTTGTTGAAGATGAATTTAATGCAGGCTGTGTTCATAAAGAAGCCACAAATATTTGATGGTGCACTGAGAAAGGAGCTGCCTGGGGTGGTGGGGAGACAGGCCTCTCACCCCATGTATCTGAGGAGGGATGTCAGTTGAAGGGGAGTTGAGTGAGGGGCAGTGAGCCTGAGCTCCCAGCCTACCTGGGCTCCATCTTTGGAACCAAGTCACCTCACACTAGGCAAAGCAGCCACCTCTCTTGCCCCATGGGAATGTCCCCTCCGCGGGGTTCTCTCTTCATGCTTTCCCCTGGTCCTTTTGGGTTTCTGTGTGACTGATTTGCGCAGCTCTCCCAGGACTAGCATAGCCTGAGGGAGAGCCAGAGGGACTGCTGCATCACAGCCATGTGTTCCTGACTCCTGGTAGTGGTGGCTGATGGTGGTGGGGGCGGTGAGCTACCACGGGAGAACCATTTGGGCATCCACAGCTGGGACTTCTTTATAGGTCAGCTCAAGCATCTGTTTTGCTTATTTATCATTCTCGAGGAGCAGGAGCTCTGTGCTGCAAAGGAATGTGCAGGGTGTTTGAGGGGATGGGGATGTTGTCATGAGAAGGTGGGAGGATGAGAGGCTTAAAAGCTGCTAAAGAGAGTCCCCCCTCCTAGAACCTCAGGAAGCACAAAGTGCAGCTACAGCGTGCAAATGCCAGATGCTTGTTTCCTGCCTTACTGTCCTGTATTTGCCCTCAACTGCCCCAGGTTCCTAAAGGAGCCAGATTCTTCTGACTCCCTTTGACATTGGAACCAGTTTTAGTCCCCGGAAGCCTGTTCGGATTGCGGGGTGGGGAGCCTGTAAACAGAGTTGCTAGTTTCTTCCATGTGGTACTTGAGGATTGTGGTCCTGTGTCATTCTTGCCAGGGCCCCTTCCATTCTGGAGATAACTTTCTTGTAAGGGGTTCAACCTGCTGCTTTTTGCTGTGTGGACAGGACTGTGGACCATGTGTGTAATGCGGTGGGTCTGACCTTCTTCCTCTCCCCCCCCCCCCGGCCCAGCTCTCTGTGCAGTAAGAAGTCCTCAAGATGCCTTGCTCTGCAGTCTGTGCGCATGACCTTTGAACCACTGCCCTGTGCCTGCCTCCCAGGATGCACTGCTACAAACAGGGAGGCAGAGTGGGAGAAATGAAAGTGCAAACACAGCTGAAGTGTGCTTATGCGGTGGGGTAGGAAGACCGCTGCATTGGGTGTACACGCAGCTGATGTGACCGAGGTTAAATGAGTATGACAAAAATGGCTGACACAGGCTGGGGGGGAGCGTGGAGGACAAAAGGTAGCAGCAGAGCTCTCCATGAAGAATTGCTGCATTCAACCTGCATTATTCACTGCCTGGGCTAAAATTAGGCTTCATACAATGGCAGGATTTCAGAAAGAGCTGGATGATTTCATGACTGACAATGATCATTTGTCATCCTGCAGGCTGAGAGAAGAGGGCTGGCTTCGGGGCATGAACCTGTGGGTGTTGGGAAGGAATCCCCTTTCAATAGCAACCCCCACTTTCCAAAATAAAGCACAATGCCCATCTCTGGCTGTGGACAGGCGTGCATTTGTTGTGCTACAAGTGCCACCACATTTCAAAGCGCTACAGAAATACAGCACTACAAGAGGTTTACAAAGGTGTGGGCTAGAGGTGCACCAATACGTCGGTCCAATATCAGATCGGCACCAATATAAAGAAAATTAACTATATCAGAAATTGGCCTGATGTGGCCAATAATTTGGCTGATAAATTCCCGTGCATGCACGCAGCCACAGACAGCATAGCACGTAGGCGGCAAGGAGCACCGCCCAGCAGCTTGAAGAGCTGCATGCAGCTGTTAAGTCTGTTGTGGTGGGAGGGGATGGGGGAGGGAAGGGGCATGGGGGTGCAGATCAAGGCCCCTGCGGTGAGGGAGGGAGTGGGGCAGGGGCCGATCAGGTGAGGCGGGGTGGGGTGTGGGATGGAGCCATGGCTTGTCCGAGGGGTGGCTCTCACTGCTTGTATGCATCCCAGGAGGGCATGGGTGGTGTGGGTAAGTGCTCCAGATCTGCGGGGGGTGGGAGGGGGAGCCTGCAGCTGCGGGCTGGGGCTGCGCTGGGCTCTTTGTGGTGCATGGGAGCCATGCTCAGAGCTCTGCTTCTGGCATGTGGGGGCTGTGCTTGAGGTGGGCAGTGGTGGCGCTGGGAGAGGGCTAAGGGAGGACTGTGGCAAAATTTGGGGTGGCTGCAGCCCCTCCATAATCCTTATCCCACCTTCCCCCTCCCTGTGCACCCCCCCCCACACACAACAAACTTACCAGCTGCACACAGCTGTATCAGGAATCGGATTGGTATCAGCTGATGTTTCCTTAAAAATTGGCTATTGGTATTGGCTCCCAAAATCTCTATCCATGCACCCCTAGTGTGGGCACCTCCCATTCTCCCAGGTGGAGAGCTACAGAGTTCCTGCAAAGGTGTTCAGAGACCTGTTCTCCAGCCAGGGGGCAATAGGGGTTGCTTGACTCTGCTGCTTTGATCCATACCCCTCTTTCCACCAACTGGGGAAAGGGAGCCGGTCAGAGAGCCTAATCATGCCAGCCTGCTGCCCCTGTGGGATATGGGAAATAGCTGCTGTTCACCCTCCACCCTTGACCATGTTGGTTGTGAGTGGTGGGACTGGGGCTGGCCTTACCCAGGATGAGCAGAACAGCAGCCTTCAGTCTGGAATGGGCTGCAGCTCTTCTCCTTGTATGCAAGCCTGGTGACTGTCTCACACTTACTGACAGCCTGGCCTGGGGGTGGCAGGCTCTCATGTTAGGGGCACAGGGAGGTTGCAGCTCAGTTCCCCGTGCCCCAGCCCCAGTGAGATCTGGGCATGCTCATTAACTGTCCACTCCATTCTCCCTCTCTTCTCCCCCTTGGAGGGGGAGTGGGAGAGTGGAGCACTGTGGGGTGCTGGAGCACTGAGAGACCACCCTGTAGCTCTGTGGTTCATTCATTCTACATGACACTGCAGAACATAGCGCTACAGAGAAATTCCCATTTCATCCAGGAATATTTTTGTAGCTCTACAAGGGGTGTGCACATCTGCCCCCTCGACTTCTGTAGTGCTATGAATGTAATGCCTCCCCATGGCCTTTAGCTAGCGTTATTATAGGGTATTTTTTTCAGTGTTCCTCTGAATAACTGGGTGTAAGCAGTAACTGGATAAATCTCTAGATATGGATTTATCTAGAGACAGTATCCTGGACTAGAGGAACCTGTGATCTGGTGGGCATTCCTGACTGAGAAGTCTTCAGCTTCTTTCCTATGGGTCAGCTGCCTCTCTTTTCCCTCATCACAAGTCTGCTGCCGTAGATGAAACTTGCTGCGCAAGGCCCTTTCAAGCAAGCCCAACAAGCCTCTTTCTTCCAGTTGCTGTGCTGGAGTGCAGTTGCTGGGAGATCAAGCAACAGGGTGTAGCTCCAGCTTCAGGAGAACATTGGGTCTAGAGTCCCTTCTTGCTCAAGAACACCTCATTCCATCTGCAACATGTCCATACCACGTTCAGTCCACACTGGATTTATCTAGAGGATCCGAGTCAGTCTTCCCAGCTTGCTGGAACAATTCTTGTAGTCTAAACCTGACCCATGGAGCTTTGCATTTTGCTCAGGGTATATACAGATGTTGCCGAATGAAGCAGATCAGCTGTGCTAGGATGTGTCCAGCACAGCCAGTCCATTTCATTGGGCAAAATGGACCTTGCCCGCTGTCCTGCAAATTTGGGCTCCTGACACTTCCTGGGAGCGGCCGTTGCCTAATCCTGTGGGGGTGCCCCTCTACAAGTGGGGGAAAGCCAGGTTTCTCCGCTAGCAGAGGAGTGGCCAGAGAATTCTCAGGCACCCCTTTGCTATCAGAGTAACTTTGGGTTTCCCTGTTTGCAGAGACATGCACCTGGGGAATCCCTGGGCACTCCTCTTCTAGAGAGGAAATTCAGCGCTTCCCTGTTTGGAAAAACACCAGCCCAGAGTCTCAAACTTGCTCTGGTATGATCCCAGGATTGGGACCACGAGTCAGCTGATTGGCAGTCCCAGGACCACATCAGAGTGTTAACTTTAACATATGCCTGTGGAATCCTGAATGGGGGAATAAGAGAGAGAACTCCTAGGGCTTTCCAGGGTGTTCAGGATTGGACCCGAAACCCTAGGAGTGCCCACCCAGGGTGACTGGAGAGCATAGGCAGCTTTGGGCTGCCTGCTGCTTTCCTGCCTTGAAGCCAACAGGTATCAGCTGCAAAACAGCAGCACAAAATCATACCACCTATGTCACGGTCACCCTTTAGGGGCATTTGTGCTGTGACAAGGGAAATGGACATCTGTTTGGCGTTTGTGCCATCCTAAACATTTTTAGGGCAGTACAAATGCAATATCTGTTTACACCCTCAGCCATTCTGGCTTGGGTTGTTGCACGTGGGACTGCCTTTATGAGCTTTCAATATTCATTTTGTTGTTTCTTACTGAAACCCTTTCTGTGATCGTTAGTGGTAATAGGGGTTGGACATTATGGGTGTTCTTCAAGGTGGAAAATCTCCCAACAGGTGGAAGTGAAGGCTGTTGGGATCCTTGCTGTAGTGGTCTGCCATGTACTTTCACACCTTGGCGGTACTGTCAAGCACCACCAGCCACTGTTTTAACTGTGGCTTCATAGTTTGGCAGCCAGCTATAGGAGAGTCACCAGTGGTAATGGCTGGCTTAGGGGAGGGGATGAAGCTGAAAGTGAGCAGGTAAAGAAACCTCAGTGGCATTTTTGGTACAAGCTGGGCAGAAAAAAGTGCATTCTTTTTTTCTATCCTAAATCTCCTGCTAATATCTCCTCAGAACCTTAGATAGTCTGACGCCATCACACATGGAAAAAATGCAAAATATTTTCAGTGAAGGGTGTGAAAGTGTTTTTTTAAAGAAATAAGCATGCTTATTCAGAAAGTAATAGACATCTTTTTAATCCGTACATTAAAATCTTTTGAAAAAATAGGGTTGTAATTATTACATATGCAGAGCTTAAATAGTAGTAAAAACAACTGTTCTAAAACTGGCATAATTAAAAGAAATCAGCTGAGCAAATACCCTGGAGATCTTCAGAAGGAGAGTCGATGCACACCTTGTTGGGGTCATCTGACCCCAGCAGTCTTTACTGCCCAACGCGGTGGGGGCTGGACCCAATGATCTCACAAGGTCCCTTCCAGTCCTAAACTTCTGTGAATTTGTGTAAACCACAAGAAACTCTTCTGATTTTGGGTCACAAACTCCAAATGAGGTCCCAGCTCATTAAGCAATCTTTACAGACCTTTTTGGATGCCCCCATGTTCTATGTAAACTCAGGAGTTACCCAGGTTTCTCTTTGAGATTTTGGATACCTAATCAAAATTTCAACCCTCCTGTTCCTGAGTATCCTGCCTTGACAGCAGGGTCACCTTCTGAAATTCAACTAAATGTGACTGCTCTGCAGTGAGAGATTTGTCTTCTGGACACATGCCAAGGAACATCGTCAGTGAAAGATCTAGGTCAACCCCTAACCCGCAGGCCCCCCACAGTGCTCAACCCCTGGCCCGCAAGCCAAATCTAGCCCGCAGAGCCATGGCATCTAGTCCATGGGGCTCCCCATGGGTCAGGAAATGTGGCGATGGGGGAGCAGTCGCAATTCATACTGCCACCCCTCCATTCTGCCAAATTCCCAAGCCCTGCAAAGCCATGTGAGGGCTAGGCCTTGCTCCCTGCCCCTGCGTGACCAGATTGGGGCTGGGCCACCCCTCCTCCAAGCCCCTCCATGTGGCCGGATTGGCCCTTGTGCACCCAGCCTGTGCACTGGATCAGGCCTATGGGCCAGATCCAGTCCGCAGACAGACTGGGCACTGCTCATCAGGCCCATGGACAAGAAGGTTGAACACCACTGATCTAGGTAATCATAACCCATCCTACACAGGCTCTTACTCATGTTATCCTGCTACTACCAGTGTTTAAAAGGAGGCTGGAAATGGTTGTGAAAGAATGGACTGTTTAATTTAGGAGGATTGAATACCAACATGATGGCCCCTAGAGGCATCGCCCTTATAAGTCACCTTACTATGAGGATGTCCATTGACAAAGGAAAGAAAATGGCTATAGAAAACTTGCTCCAAATATACCCCCGTTACCTTGCTGTGGTGAGGTCTAGAAGAGTTTCTCTTCCACTGTTGGGTCCCCCAGATCCAGCTGTGGCACTGCCCTGTCTGAGTGGTGAGCACCACTGGGAACTGAGATCCTCTGTGCTCAGGGACACTTCCAGCTGTGAGTTTTTTGTAGATAAGCTCCATTTAGATATGCATTGGTGAGGCCACTTCCAGAGGCAAGCGACCCATGTTTGGAGGTGGGTTTCCCCCTGATTTTTACCTGTGGATGCAGTGGCAGAACTGTGGGCCAAGACCGCAGAGGCCGAATCTCTGCTGCTGGCTAGTGAAAACTGTCAGGGAGGCTTTGGACATGTTATTGATTGGGAATGCAAATACCTCTCTGGGGGCTGAGTGGTTGGCTGGAAGCCAAGCAATTGCTCAACACTGCTGTGCTCTTTGGTTAGTGCTCTGTTTTCAACCTTTTCTTTTTGGAGAGGATTATTGAGGTCACAGTGAAGCAGCTCTGAATTCTTCTGAATTTTTGGATCACAGTGACTCGGGTTTCAGGTCTTTCCAGGGGGAATGATTATTGAATGTGAGAGGCAATAGCTCAGCTTCAAAAGGAGCACTGGAGAGGACTGTGGGTAATGTCTGACCTGTGGCCCAAGTCTCTTGCTCCTTGGGTAATTGCAATAACCACTCAACTATTGTAGCTAAAACACAGGGAGGAGCCTCTCTTCCTGATTTACACACGTGTACATACTCAGTGAGTGCAGAACCTGCTGAGCATGCTTAGTCATGGTTACATTTCCACACTGAGAAGGCAGGGCCAAAAGAGTCATTTAGGTGCACAGAGGGAAATGAAATTCACCCTTACTAGTTGTTCTCCTTACTGTGACAAACAGGACAGGAATCCATCTTAAGTCCATTAGCTTTATCTACAGTCTGATGCTGTCAGTGCCCTTTGCTGTTGCTGCTGCTTAGCTAGAAACTTATTCTTTCCCAGGATCGGGATAAAGTCTGGCCAACAGGCTACTGCCCCTTTTAGCACCTGGGAACCCTATGCCTGTGATTCTCAAGCAGGGTACTGCAAGATCCTTTTAGGGGTACCATGCAATATGAGCACAGTCTGGTATGCAAACACTTGCACATGATTCACAAGATAAACCCATAGATTTCAAAGAGGAATCCATCATGTCAAAACCATTTCTACTTGTTGTGGTCTTTCTGAGTTCCTTGTAACAGAAAAATTTCTCTATTATTTTTCTGAAGTCAAAAACAAGTGAAAACTAAGAGCTGTCATTTTCCTAATGGTGTCTGGAGTTTGAAGAGAGGTGCCTTGAATCAAGTTGTGCCTTCAGTCTAGGAAGGTTGAAAATCATTGCTCTAGACCCTTTAAATTTAATTTTAAACTCAGTCTAGGATTTCTAAAAATGTGGAACAAACAACATTGTGGAAGGATCCTTTAAACAGGAGAACCCAGAGCTATAATTTTTTTTCTATGCCCATGCTTTTCTTGTTCTCTTGCTATGAAGGCATGGGGCTGTGTTGGACGTTGGACTGAGAGGGAGAGAGTTTAAGTTGTTTGCATAGCTTCCATGAGATGTTACAATTCTGTCCATCCAAACTGTCGTAGCACCAGCTGCTGTGGTTAGCCTCTGCAGGGAGGACGTGTGGTGATGTCACGTAAGAGGTGCTTTTCAAAAAGTAGTAACAGATGCCCTTTGAGAGTGGTCATTACAATTTTCTTATGTTCATGTGAAAAAAGCATAGCAGAAATCGGTTTTATAGTGGGAAGTCTGTATATATGTTGGGGGTAATGTTACATAACTTTTGATGGTTGCAAACAAAATAACTTTGGGCAGAAACCTATTGTAGGAAATACCTTTCCCAAGGAGAGTTTTGAAAAACTTTATGAGAAAACAGTGTTCTACTTAAAATCAGTTTGAAAACTTCAGTGTAGAGTTTGCTGCCATACTGTTACTACAGGGACAAGGGGATTTTGGATTGGTCCTGCTAAGACTAAAGCCTAGAGGTTCCTGGGTAACCCTTCCACCTAACATCAGAATAATTACCTTGTGTTCACGTTGGTACAGATTGTGTGGTTTTCCCTTTCCTCTGTGATGGGGGACATGGCCTCCTTCCTGGGATCTCTTATGTGCATTTTAACAGCACTTGTAGTTGCTGGACACTGACAGCCCTTGTCCTCCTGCTTTACCTGTGGTAGGATAGGGTGCTCTTGGTGTTTTGGGGCAATATGTCTTGAAGCTCTGCATCTGGGTTGATTTGTGTAGTTTAAGAGTGGGATGGTTCAGGTGGGGATGATACTACCTTGAGCATGGGGTTGGAGTAGATGATCTTCTGAGGACCCTTTTAACCCTTCTTTTCTGGGACTCTTTGATACAATAATCTCTTGGGCAAAAGGGAGAAATATGCATGATTTTGGGTGCCCAAGTGGAGGTGCTGGATTTTGAAAGTGCTGAGCATATCCTAGAGCACCTAGTGGCTTCTGAAAACCTTGGTTTCCCGGGCTCTATCTACAACTTCCCAACACTGTTGCATCTAAACTCCAGAATCTTTAATAGACTTATCTGCCTATCATGACTGAGGACTTTTCCCCCATTTCACAGGTGGGAAAGTGAGGTGCAACGAGCCAAAGCAATTTGCCCAAAGTCACCACAAAGTCTGTGGGAAAGCAGAGAATTGAAGTTGACCTAAGGCAGGTCTCAAACTATTTTCTTGCAGGCTCAAGGAACAAGCTAGCAGTAACGTGACAAGCTTTAAGAAGGGGACATCAGGAAAATCCTTAACACTGAGATGTTCTAAGCCCATAGTTCTCAACCACAGTGCCATGACACCCTGGGATGCCTTGAAATCCTTTCCAGGGCACCATGCAGTGTTAGCACTGTTAGATGTGCAAGCATGAGTCACAAGATAAACCCAGTGGTTCCAAATAGATATCCTTAGGGTCAAAAACATCCTGATCTGTTGGGGTCTTTTGGAGTTCTTTGCAGTAGAAAAATAATGCTCTATTATTTTTCTGTGATCAGAAAACAAGTGAGAACTAAGAGGAGGGCTGGGTGCTTTGAGTCTTAACGAGGGGTGCCATGAGCCTCGATGAGGTGGAGAACCATTGTTCTGGTACCAGGGCAGGTGGTGGGAGCCCCGTCAGCAGGGACGTGTAAGACTAGATTGGATGCGTTACTGTACAGGGTGTCCCTTAAGGAGTAGCCATGCTGCCGAGGGCTGCCCTAGATGATTTTCCATCCCCAGTTTTCCATAGCTGGTTAAATAAGGGCTGCTCTAGAGCACTGCAAATGGGAGTGTTGGAGGCATCAATGATACCTCACACAGACTCTAGCCACCACATACCCACGCTCTGTTTACCCATTTCTGTGTCCCTGGGTGTGGCTGCAGGAGTTGATCGAACCACTTCTGGCCCTTGCATCTCCCTCAGGAAGGGAGGCAGCAGGAGGGATTAGCCTGTACTAAATAAAGTTAGGAAAATAGTTGTCTAAAGGTGGGAGGCGTTGGTCAAAGACGCACCTTGTCTGCCAGGAGACAACACTGTAAATTAGAGGAACAGGCCAGAGGCTGTATTAGCCACTGCTTTGGCAGCAGAGGGGAAGCTTGTTTTGCTGTTCCCTTGAGTTTTTATTTTCTCCTGCCATTTTTTTAAAATAGGGATTGAGTCAGCTATTTAATGCTGCTCAGAGCCAGGCATGGGGGCTGTGGTGGTTGTGTAAGCTGCTGCCTGTACAGCTTTGCCACTGTCCTCACAGGCAGCAGGACCTCCTGCTAATTCAGTCGTGAGCCTCCACCCAGCACACAACAACCCTGACCCCCAGCATGTCTGCTGTTTTGGTCTTCACCGCATACCAGCGCACCACTTCCTTGCTAGTCCTGGCCTCATAGAATCAAGGTTGCTAAATCCAAACATGTTTGGGGCAGGTGGTATTTGTGACACCAGTACCAGCATCTGCTACAGGTGGTGGGACTCCTTATTGCTCGCGTTTTAAACCCAGGGCCCAAGAAGCAGTATTCGCTCCTTAGTTGATCTCTCCTTAACGCTTCTCTCTCTCTCTCTCTCTCCTGGCTCTGCAGGATTCCTATAGAAAACAGGTAGTCATTGATGGAGAGACCTGTTTGTTAGACATCTTGGACACGGCAGGACAAGAGGAGTACAGCGCCATGCGAGACCAGTACATGAGGACGGGGGAGGGCTTCCTGTGTGTCTTCGCCATTAACAATACTAAGTCCTTTGAAGATATTCACCAGTATAGGTCAGTATCTATGATGCCCTTTTCCTCTCACCAGCAAGGCACTATGCCACCTCCCTTGCTGAAGGGGAGGCTGTGCTGTGCCCACCTCCCCTTTTAAGACCAGGTCCCTGCTGTGGAAGTGGTGGCTGCCAGCAAAGACTATTAGCTCCAGCGGCCCTGTCCCAGGGAAGAGCAGGAGCAGACGGCTAATGTCAGCGACTCTAATAAAAACCCATCTGAGGGGCTTGCTGGCAGCCTTAGGGGACTTGGTAATGTAATGTTTGTGTTTATGGTGACTAGAGAGAGAGCTGATCCCTTCCCTCCCTGCTCTAATTAACGGAATCTCTCTGTTAGTGAAATTGATCTTCGCGTCTCCTGCCGTCCATGAAGGCTGAGAGAGTTGGCTTGGGCATGAGGAGGGGCACAGGGTTTTGGAGCATCTGAGAGGAACGCTCCTACAACTTCCAGCTCTGTCCAAGTATCACAGAGGTCAGGATCAGGTACTGTTGTGTTGAGCACTCTGTATGTACATGCTCACCCTGAGACACAGTCCCTGCACTGGAGTTTACAGTCTAATCTAAATAGATTAGAGATGTAGGCAAAGCACAGAGAAGATGGTGATGTGCCCAAGAGACGATCTGGGACTAGAACTCAGGGCTGTAGGCCACACAGTCAACCCCATCCATAGGCCCACAAAGTGCAGAGTCCTTCTGGTCAACCTGCTCCTGCCCCTGGCCAAGCTCTTGATTTACCAGACTAGGAAGGAGGTGCTGTTTTTGGGGGCAGCACTTGAGCGACTGTGGGGCTGTCTTCTGTTCCCTTGCCCATCTGTGTCCCTGGGTAGAGTTCCACCAGATGGTATACACTGATTCCTTGGATACGTTCAAGAGATAGTGGGTGCTAGCTAAAACTCTCTGCTCGGTGTCCTCTCTTGACACCGTGGTTACCAACCTTTGGCCTACAACTCCAGTTTCTTTTTTCTCATGACTTTTCCCACAGACAAATTGAGGAGGCAGGAGGAAGCTATTGAGGGAGGCTTGCAGTTCCTGGGGTGTCTGGGCTCACCCCAGGAGCTGTGTACTTGTATAACAAATAGATCTGTCTTGTCTAATGCACAAACAGCATATGCTTGGTTCCTCCCACCCCCAAACCTGAAGTAGAATAAAGATCCAAACAGAGTCACCCATAGATGTTGCTGTTGGAGCAATGCTGAGCTGTTCTCTAGCTACCCACGCAGTGAGTGCTGCCCCAGGCTGGGGAGAATACCTGGCTCTGCCCCTAGGTATTTTTTACTATAACAAGCTGCCTTATGCCATCCCCCAAGGTCTTCTCTTTGGGGGCAGGAGGGGTTTGGCATTGTAGCTAGTAAGTGATCTGCAACAGGAAGTGGGAGTGGTGCTCTTTGTAAGCATGTTTCCCTGGCCAAAGAGCAGCTCTTCTTTTACATGCCTTGCTGCCAGAGAAGTGGGAAGCCCTGGCAGCTCTATCAGCCCACAGGCACTTAAGAAGCCGCCTCTGAGGAGGCTTTCTGTGCTGGGTGGAGCACCAGACAAAGTTCATTCAGCAAGCAATTTGGGGCATTGGGAAGGACAGCAATGGTGGTTTCTGACCTATTCCACTTCTCAGGCCTCCAAAAGGGCAGGATTCTGTGCTCATGCTCCATCCCTGGTCACTGCATTGAACAGCCACGACTTTAAATGCAAGAATACAATGGCAGAGCGCTGCCCATCATTCATTCATTCCAGCTTACCTGGATATATGACTACAGCAGCCCAAGTCTGACTTCTGTTAGCAAGTCTATTCCAGTCTTACCAGTGCCCCTAGATCCTTGTTTGCTGCTAGGGCCAGCCGTGGACTTTGTCTTATAAGTAGTAATATGTTACAAGTCTCTTCCATCTCCCTTCTCACCTGTGACCAAGTTTCCCCTATTTCTGCATATCTGTGACCGACTCACTCCTGCGCTCTGTTCCCAGCTGTGGCCTGTGGGACATTAGGACCATCCTGAATGAATTCTAGAATCCAGGGTGGAATAATTAAAAGAAGAGCCAACAATATGTTGCTTGAAATGAGAGAAATGCTTTGTATTTAGATTATTTATCAGCTTTCCCAGCTGGGTAGTGAGTAACAGAAGGAAAAGTCATGTGCTTTGGAAAAAATGGAGTGAAATCTATCAGCTAAAGGTTCTGGCCATTTTCCTCCTTAGATCAGTGAGCTGACCCCAGCTACTGGCTGCCGTCACTGGGCTCAACATTTGTTGCTTTACCTTCCATGAGTAACTGAGGTTTTCACTCATGCCCCGAGATATGAGATGTTTCTGTGTCCATAGACACTGGAGATATGGTGCTGTTCTCGGCTGCAGCTTTGTTGATAGTGGGAGCTAATCTCAGATAACCTTTGAGACCTTGTGCCATACACATCCAGAATCCAGACTAGGAACAGCATAGCCCTACAGTCTTTTTTTTTTTTCTGCCCCTGGAGCTGAAGGGGCAGCTTTACCTCTGTCGCTTGCCTTCCAGTACCACACATGCCCTGGGTAATCATTTCTTTAAAGAACATAGTAACCTGCTATGTACTAACATATAAGAATGAACTAATGTATAAGAACCAAACTACAAGACAGGGGATTTTTTTGTAGAGCACCTCATTGGAGTTCAGATTTGACTTTCATTGGGACTTAGTGGAGGGGAGTCCATTATGGAGTGGTTGGGTTGAAATCAAAGTGATTTTAAAATCACCATTTTTTAAATTGTGATTTAGGTAATAGATTTTCAGTCTTGTTTTCCTAAACAATAAGCTTATTCTCATTGGTCGGTAGCCGTTAAGCTGTGTTGATTTTCTACTAAATACAGCCTTTACACTAGACATGGTACTTCATGTGTCCTTTGGGATAGGGAAAATCATACACACATTTAAGCAATTCTTTAGCTTAACATGATTCTTTTGGGCTCTGTTTTACACTTTTAGAAAATTGTGACTGACATTTATTTACTAAATGATTTTTTTTTTTTCAATTCATGACTTGTCCCAAACTGTTCTTGGGTGGAAATTAGAATTTGATCAAATGCTGAAAATTAGTATTTCAAAAACATCATTACTAAATAAAACTATATTTAAATGCTCTAGATACATGAGGAAAAAAAGATGCTTTGCATTTAAACCTGAAGTAATGTGTTAGCTACAGGAAGTTATCTGTAATGAAAGAACTGAGCACCACATCCTTCAAGATTTTAGAACTAGTAGATCACACCCTCTTGTACCTGTTTGTATTTACAGATTAGAGGGAAGCAAGCTTTCTTGCTTTTTTTTCTTCTCGTTTGTTTTTTTTTTTTCTTTTAGTGATATAGTTATTGAACTGAACTAACTTAAAATAAAGAAAATATTCTCACTGCAAAAGAAGCTAGCTATAGCTGCCAGAAGAAACTTTATCATTTAAGCAGCATTTCTGGTCCCAGGTGTTTAGTTAATCACTTCCCCAAATTCAGTGGTTTGACTTTCTGTAAAAACTTCAGCTGCAACCATGTGCACGCCTGAGTTCTTTTTTTTTTTGTTTAGGCTTTAACGTAGTTTGCCATAATTTCATATTTCATTTTAAATAGGAATATTTTTTTAAAGGAAAAAGGCTTCTGATCTGTTCTTTTAATTACCCCATCATTTAGGTGGTTTCTGAAAGCCCTACCCAAATCATCTAATATAACTCTGTTACCATCCTTTGGAAGTGACTTTTCCTCTGTTGCTATGGGGAGCTCTCTGAAACAGTCTGCTGCTGCCTTTTTGATGTGGGAAATGTTGTGCTCCCTCTGCTTGGTGTTTCCTCTTCTCACCTTTGGGCATCCCTGTCTCTGCAGAGAGCAGATCAAGAGAGTGAAGGACTCAGACGATGTGCCCATGGTGCTGGTGGGGAACAAATGTGACCTGCCAGCCCGGACAGTGGAGACCCGGCAAGCGCAGGATTTGGCCAGGAGTTACGGGATCCCCTACATAGAGACTTCTGCTAAAACCAGACAGGTAAGAGGCATGGTTGAAAAATATATCCACATACCACACTGCTGAAGTCCTGTCCTTTCTTCCCCTTCATAACCCATCTAAGTGTGTGCCAAAGAACTGGAAACCATAACGTTTCCACCTCAGCCCTCTTGCGCTGGTCCTAGCCGGTTCCATTGTGGTAATACACACGCTGGGTGTCATAGATGGGGGTTGGGAATGGCAGGATTCCTGCACCAAGATTTTGGCCCTGAATCCAAAAATGTCTCTGGCATCATCTTACAGCACTAAGTGGTTTTAGTGTACTCTGCAGGCTTAGGGGCTGGGTCGCTCTGGTGGCCTCAACTGCCAAGAAAATAGCCCTGACCACCAAACAGCCAAGATCAACTTTGTGAGGACTTGCCAGCCGCTTCCTTTCAGTGCTTTGTTCCTTTGTTGTGCCTGAGTGAAAGTGCCCAGCTGGCTTCTGTGACAGAAGGATCCTCCCCCCTGGTTCCCCACGCTTTGTGAAGAGATGATGATGGCTACTGTGGACTGCCATTCCCCCCAGACAGAAGGGTGGTGAGGAGGCCGTGGCTCTGTGACTGACAGCGGCAGGCCTGATGCACAGCCCTGTTGACAGAGCAACGTGCAATTGCTGTCAGACAAACAGTGCTCCAGCTGCTAATTACGCAGTGTGCTATAAGTCTTCTCTGACAGCTCTGAAGTGGCAGTGAGCAGGGGAGCGCACATGAATTTGAACAGGCTGTTGCTGGCAGTGATTTAGCTCCGTTAGGGTGCTGGACTGAAGTTCCCAGGATGTTCAGCCTGGGAGCTCGCTTCCACCTTGACTGCTGGTGAGCTCTGTTCAATGGCCATTCAGATATTGCTGTGAGGATGAATTTGGAGCAGGAGCCAGCACTTTGGAGTGGTCTTCCATCCCTTTTCTTTCAGTTCTTCCCAAAGCTGCTGGTGCTGCTTCTGGCCTGGCAGACTGTGCTTGTTTGCACTGTGATTATTAGACATAAGATTTATATGCACAAAAACCCTAAAAATATGCTTGGTAGGGAGGCAAGTTTCTTTGAGTAGATGCGATATCTTTTACTAGACAAACAGTAGTTGGAAAAAAGTTCCTTGCAAGCTTTTGGGTGCAATCACCCTTCTTCAGGCATAGGGAGTCTTCCTTGGAATCCCAGAACACCAAAGACTCCCTATGCCTGGCAAAGGGTGATTGCACCCAAAAGCTTGCAAAGAATTTATTTCCAACTACTCAGTTGGTCTAATAAAAGATATCACATCTACCCAAAGAACCATGCCTGCCTATGTCAGTAGACCAACACAGCTACAACCAAAAACCCGGCTTATTAGGGGGAGGCAAACAAGATTTACAGTAGAGATGACATTTTATTAGACCAACAAGATTTTTGCAAAAAAAGAAAAAAAAAATTAATTGCAAGCTTTCAGGCACAAGCACCTTTCATCAGGCATTGGAGAAAAGATTATAAAAGTTCTCCTGGGTAGAAATGAAAGTTTCATATTTCATCAGATTTCACAGCAGAGTCAATAGATGGAAAACTCTGGGCAGTCGGTTCATGGCTGGTATAGAGCCTCTCACCTGTGAGGATCTGGGATGATGCAAATTACCTTGAAACAAAGGGTTAGTAGGGGGTACATTTATACTTTGAAAAGTGATAAAATATGCCTTTAAAATGATAGAAATATTCACTATGACCTTCATTCTGCTGTCTTCAAAACTTAGGGGAAATGGGGGGAAAACGCTTCAACACATTTAAGTTTAACCATGTTCTCTCTGATAATTGTCCATTTAACTAGTAAAGAGTTTCATCTGTAACACTTCTGTGCACCTTTTAGGGTGTGCCTGTAGTATGTCCATTTATTTGCTTGCACAATAATTTGATTCACAATATGGAACTAGTATTTTTCCCAAAGTTTTCGGTGTTAGTTTGTGGTGCTCCTCAATCAGAATGGTATCTCAATATCCATAGAGCAGGGGAGTCAAACATGTGGCCCACAGGCTGGATCTGACCCACAGAGCCCCAGCATCCAGCCCCAAGTGCTGCCTCTGGGTCTGATCAGACCCACATGGGGCAGAGGCGCATGCCTGTGGCACAGGGCTGATCCACAGACCAGATCTGGCTCACAGCCCCCCTCCCCTTCCTCCTCCTTCCCTCCCTTCACCCAGTACAACTGATCCAGTAGCTGCTCCAGGTGCTGTGTGACCCATGCTGCATGTGGCGTGGATCCCAGAGTGGCTGGACCAGGTGCCAGAGCAGCAGACCAGCCAGAGCAGCAGCTGGATTCACATGGTGTCTGCTTCATCCAGCCTGTGCCACACATAGTGCCTGCTTTGGTATGTGCACTGCACATGGTGCCCGCTCCAACCACTTGAGGACCCGCATTGCGTGTAGCACAGGTCCTGGACTGGCTAGTGCGTGGCACAGTTCCAGAGCTTGCAGGATGGGTGCTGAGTGCAGCTCAGTCTGGCCAGGGTAGGCACTGTGTGTGGCATGGCTGCAGCTTTGTGCATGCATCCAGCCTGCCTCTGGCATAGATAATACAGGGCAATAGTTGACCATGGGAGCCAGCTGGTGCTTATTCTGGCAGTTCCAGACCAGTATCATCCAAGTAATTCATCACAACTAAGTGTTCTGTATCCAAGGTTCCTCTTCAAAAGCCTTTGCAATTTCTCTCTCGCTTGTACGTCTTTGACCTCCTTGATTTGGTCAAGGAAGTCATGTATTGAGAGGCCCCACACCTTAAATTCCTTGACTGCCAGTGGCAGAGCAGAAAAGCGCATGTCTCTGTTCATTACAAGATCCCTCTGACTGTAGGGCTGTTTGAAGCCATTTATGCAGCACTGATGGAAGCTGTCTCGCTGGCATCAAAACTGCTGATTTTGTTTGTTTGTTTGTTTAGTTGTGTGTGTGCATGCGTGTGTGTATTTATATGTATATAAGAGAATCCCAAAGCAGAGTGTAAAATAGGGCTGCATTTATCCAGGTTCCCCAGTGTATCACCATGAGCTGTAGCAGCAGGGGCATGTCTGGCAGAATTTCTCGGTAAGGCTGTATTCTCAGCGGCATCTTTACAGACACTTGTTTTTGTACTTGAAACAAAAGAATTGGCAGCTACAAATTCAAGTTTTGGATTTTTTTTAGCAACTCAGTTGACACCATGTACCAAAGAAGCAAAGTTCTGTGACTAGCGTGCTTGCAGTGTTGTTCCTTTTTTCAGCATGTAGACTGCAGGACGTGCAAGTAGAAGACTTAGGGTATATATAGAAGTTGGTTTTTTCACCATTTAAAGTGCTTTATTGCCATGACTTGACAGAAGTGCACAGCTTTATAGCACTTTAAAAATGAGTACAGCGCTTTAAATTAAATGAGGTATTAAACTTGAAGCATTGTATTTTACAGCACTTCAGCAACCTACAGTGCTTTAAATAACTTATGTATGCTGGTCAAATTTCCTATGGGCTTTGCAAGCTTAGCTAGTTCTCCTCAGCTCCACCAGGAATAGCTGGGGAGCAGTAGCCAAGCCTGAAAAAGCTGGCAACCCACCCTGCTCTGGCCAGCTGACTGAGATGGCAGTGATTGGTCCAGGGAGGGTGGGGGAGAAGGAGAAGGGAGGGTGCATCACACACTTGTACACACCCTGAGACCGTGCACAGCTGGGGACTAGATGCTTGGAGCCAGGCTGTCAGCCTCGGTGAGAGCTGCTGCCTGACCATCTGTGGCAGAAGCAGTGCCTGCTTCCAGTGATGAGTGATAGCCTCTCATCCCAGCTTTGCTTCCTTCTCCTTTGGTCTGCTGCTATCTCAGTCTGCTGCAGCCCCAAGAGCAGGAATGGGCAATTATTTTGGGCAGAGGGCCACTTACTGAGTTTTGGCAAGCCATCGAGGGCTGCATGATAGGCAGCCAGGGGCAGATAAAAATTAATTTTCTAAATTTTTTAGGGGCCCTGCGGGCCAGATAGAATGGCCTGGCAGGCCACATCTGGCCCCCGGGCCATATTTGCCCACCCTTGCCCAAGAGGCTGCCGAGCGTCCCCAGCCTCCTGGCCTGGAAAGTGCAGGGAGGCTCAGAGCTTCTCCCCAAACACTGCACGTCTGTCATGTTTAAGAGCGCTGTAACTTTATAGTGCTATAAAAAGTACTCTAAATTACAGCACTGTAAAATGTGCACTGAGCATTTCTGTACACACCCTTAATTTCTCTTCATTGCTGACGGTTGAGTTGGGCCACAGTAAACATAGAGGCATTTAGAAAATGTACTTTTGTTGCATTATGTGTCCTCTCTGACACTTGAAGTCAAAAGGCAAGGCTTGCCAGGTTCAACGGTGGGTCTCTGTCATCAAATTGGCTATATGAGGAGTAAACAACCTTTTCCAGCCATGAATCTGAGACAGGCAGAAGGATGGGCTCTGGGACCCAGCCACTGCCACTTGTCTTGTCCCTGTGGTCCTGGTCTTCTGCTGTAGGCTATAGATTTTCAGCCCCTGGCCTATAGAATAGCTACAGGTGACCAGTCTCACCTCTAGCAATGCGAATGTGACTTTCCCCAATCACACTATGAATTGCCTCAATTGTAGAATTATAAGCTATGATAGTTTTTTCCTTACTGTTGATTCCTCTGGAACTGGTGGTTTTAAATCATATTTTTTCCAAGGAAGATGGATCATTTAGTCTGTTCCAAAGAATATTGTTGCACACAATGGCTCCACAGAGATTAGTAAGAAAATTATCAGGCTCTGCAGAACAAAGCTTTTTTTCTGAGAAGAGTTTGCATGCTTTTTATCTCTTCTCTGCCTAGCAGTGAAGTGGTTGAGAGTCTTCACAGGTTGCTGGATCTGACATTTCTTTCTCGCAGGGAACCTACTTCCCCCGTGGTTGGCAAAAAATAGTTTTACCATTAGTTGGAAAGCAGGCATCACTTGCAACCTGGTGGTGTAGTAGTGCTCTTGCACTTGAGCTGTCTTTTGGCATTAGCAACAGTAAACAGTGAGCACCAGTGGAAAGCTCTCAAGTACCTTTAGATTAATGAAACTCACACAATGAAATCAATGAAAATCTCACACACATATATACCTAGCTGTGAATTTAAGTTGAATCCTCTCCCCAATTTTATACATAGAAAATTTTATAAATGTGTTACAATTTTCCATGTATAGAATCTAATTGTTGGAGGGGTTGTCTGAAAATAGCATCTCCGACCACTGCAGTGGGGAAAGCGGCAGCAGGGAGGCAGGTGACCAGACCTCCACCCCTTGCCTGCCCCATGTCTGTGCCTGCCCTCCTGCTGCTTGTCCCCCTGCCACTTGCCCTCTGTCCCCACACTGCTTGTCTCCACAACTGCCTGTCCCCTCCCTGCCACTTGCCTTCCTGTGCTTGTGCCTGCCCTGGCCCCTCCACTCCTTACCCTCTGCCCCACAACTGCTTACTTTCTGCAGTAGCTCTTGCCCTGGGGCAGTTGATGGTTCCAACCCCCACCCTTGCCCTGGCCCAGCCCAGCCGGGCAGAAATAGTGGCTGCAGCTCCAGGGATGGATGGACTGTGGCTGGAGCTAAGTGGTGAGTGGGGCTGGGCGTGGGGATAGCAGGTAGGCTGCATGGTCTCTCCCACACTCCTTCCAGTCTACACACTGCAGGTCTCCCCCATGCACCCCACACCCTTACTGCGTGATCTTCTCCATGCTCCCTTCACCACATACCCCCTCCCCTGCTGCCTGCACCATCCCAGCTTGGGGCAATCAGCTGCTTTGGCTCTAGCTTCAGCTCTAGGCCCAGACCAGGGCCACAGCAGCAGCCTGCCCCAGGCCAGTGCTTGAGCCTAAGATGAGGCTTTTTTTCCCCCTCCCTGGAGATTTGGGGGAAAAAAATTCATTTTGGATTCAAGTAAATATGGTATTTCCCTTCAAAATGCAACAATAGGCCTTTGTATGCATCACAGCCTAATTGATTAGCTTACATGACATTTTCATGCATTAACATCATTATTATGCCCTAACCCCTCAAATATGCATCTAACTTCATTATAAAACATATGTCTTTGCAGCTGTGTTGATACAAATATTGCCTTAGACAAAGTTCTGGTAGTTTGCACACCCAGGAAAAGAATAGGCATTTGCATATAAATCCTATGTCTAATGATGATACACTGTTTTCCCTGCACAAAAAATCCATGGGGTCACAGCACAGCAAGGCGACCTGTCTGTGCTATGTTCACTGCTCTGGCATATGGGAGCTTTGCAAGTACCATGTTTACTCAGATCTAAGTCAACTCTGAATTTAAGATGAACCCATTCATTAGATTCTTTGTATGGAAAAATTCGAAATGTGTTATAATTTACCAGATACAGAATCTAATTATTGGAGATTTGTCTCAAATTTGTCCCTCTCACATTATTAAAGCAGGGAGAATAGAGGCTGGGGGTGGGGGGTGTCAGGTGGCCTCATTGACCTCTACCTGCTCCCCACCCCCACCCCCAACACACACACACTTCTTCCTCCTGCAGCCTTCCTGACACCCCTCCCCACTTACTGTTGGGTGCTGCTCCGACTTTGTTCCTGGAGCACAGCACTTGGAAGCTCAGCCCTTGGCAGGCCATGAAGCAGTGTCAGCACAGCTGATTGGACTTCTGTTCCTTGCCTGTCCATCGACCCTGTGCCTGGGAGGGAACCCAGCCTGAGCTGGAGCTGAGCTACACCTGACAGTAAGAGTGGGGAAGAGGGCAGGGGATGGAGGGCAAAAGATGCAGTAGGCAAGCTGGGGAGTTGGGGCTGGGAGTAGGTGGGAAGTCCGACTCTGGCCCAGACCTGGGCTCAGAGCCAAACCCGCTCTCATTCCACTTTGTGCACAAATCTAAGATAGGGCTTTTCCTCCAAGCTGGGGGCAGGGGGTGATCATCTTAGTTTTGAGTAAGTACAATAGATTCGTGGCAAAAGTGCCCATATTCAGAAGGGTCCAATGCCACCTAAAGTCTGAACACTTCAGCAAAATGTCCTGTTCCTTACCAGGGCATGCTCTGAAAGGGAGTTCTAGAGGGAAACACAACGTTTGCACAATTTGGAAAGGCTTTAATCCATGGTCTAGTGAGTGCACACCTCCAGAACATGTACATGACTGTGCTCAGGGGCGCTCTTGCTGGTGGTGACAGCAAAGACACCCAGAGGAGAATGGGCTGTGTTGTGCCTAGAGATGACCCTTGCATGTCAGAACTTAGGTGCACTGATAAGGCGCTGCAAGGATGCAGCTTGTCCTGTTGAGAGGGAGGCTTTGTTCTCCAGGGTTTATGGATCTGGCATGTCTCACCAGCGTCAAGCTCACCGGAAAGATTACAAAGGGGTAATGAAGGGCCACCCACACGCTAGGGTTGGGTGGGTCCCAAGCTGGTTCCAGCTGTACATTGACTGCATGTTGTTTCCAGTGCATGCTTTATCCCGTTTCCTTGTGTTCATCTTCTGTGCTGCATCCTGGGCCGTTCTGTCTGTTGGGCCATTCACTGACATGTTGACAGAGAGCACAGTGGGCGTGTGTCCATATGTATCATACAGACATGTGTATATCCACCACCAAAGGGAAGGTTTGGGTAACAAGGGCAACAGGATACGTAAAGTCTGTAGAGCTAATGAACATCTGGCACTTTTACATGTAAAATTCCTCCTTCATCCTTAAATCTTCTTATTCCTGTAGCTGCTGCCAT
Organism: Crocodylus porosus; assembly: GCF_001723895.1. Taxonomy (NCBI): domain Eukaryota; kingdom Metazoa; phylum Chordata; order Crocodylia; family Crocodylidae; genus Crocodylus; species Crocodylus porosus. Next base: position 4,307,392 of record NW_017728937.1, on the reverse strand, counting down.
GCTCCCCCATTGGAATTCAGTCAGGGCTGGTCTTCCTGGAGGGGAGGAGGAAAGAGAAAACACGTACTAGGGGTAATTGCAGAAGGGCTAGAAGGCACCTGTAGCTGACAACCGTTGACTGGAAAGTGCTTTGATACCAGTGAGACAGGCCCAGATATTTTTGCTCTTGGCTCCAGGTTGATTATATCCCTTGCTCTGCTATGTACACTTGGAGGCCGTGTCTACACATGTGGATGTTTGGTTCCCTGGGAGAAACCAAGCTGTCTGTGGGGAATGTCTGTGCCACAGGCACTCTGGCATGCAGCATGTTGCCCTGGGTGTGGCAGGGTAGGCTAGGGCCAGCGGTAGGCTTCCCCAGCAGCCTTACCTGGAGTCCTGGGGGTCTCCCAGGGCTGCAGCAGTGGCAGTTCTGCTGTATGGAGCCCAGCTGGGAACTGGAGCACAGCTCTAGGTGGCCCAGCTCTAGTTTCGAGCAGTGCCTGCTGCCACTGTGTGCACCATTCCACTTATTTTTTTATGTGTGGGTTTTTTTGACCCCTGGATATCCCCCATGCTGCTCCCCTGCAGCATGGAGAACAAGTGAATGTGCAGTATGTGGCGCTGCAGATGTGTCTGCAGCACCATATACTGCACAGCCACACTTGTCTGGACATGGCCATAGTGGGGGAGGAAGGGTGCTAAGGGCCTGGATGTTCAGCAGAAGGGTGCTGACATTTTCCTTGTTTAAATGCCCCATCCAGGTTTTCCCCAGCTGATGCTTTCCATAAGGCTTAGTGCAAACCCCTGTAGTTACGCTGGACGGCTGCCTGAACTCTGATTACTTCACTAACCTCATTGTCCTGCTGTCTCTAGAAACATGGAGCCTGGCATCACCTGGGGCAGTTCCTGGGTCCAGAGAGTTAGCAGTAGAAAAGGAGGGAGTCAGTGTCTTCTGCCAGCTCATGCTACCTCCTTGTTCTAAGGTAGTGTCTAGCGAGAGGGCCTGTCTCTTTTGCTGAGATGGAGCCTCTGTACTCAAGTGGCTGTTTGCTTGCTCTTGACATTAGGGAGCAATTCTCAGGATGTATCTGAGATTTCCCCGTTCGGCTTTCTCCCTTTTACTTGGCATTTAGACCCCCTCAAATCACGCCAGGCAGTTCTGTGCTCTCGCCACCCTCCTCTTGCAGAATGGCCTGGCATTGCTCAAACCACTGTGCCTCTCTTCCAGGGGGTCGAAGACGCCTTCTACACCTTAGTGCGGGAGATCCGGCAGCACAAGCTGCGCAAGTTAAATCCTCCGGATGAAAGTGGCCCGGGCTGCATGAACTGTAAATGTGTGATCTCATGACCAAGGTGAGTTGCATGGTAGGGAAAGGTGTGTGCCTGATGGCAGAGGATGGGAGGTAGGGATAGGCATGTTGGATGTTATTGTGGGAAAAAGTGCTGCCAGACTGAGCAGGCACAGGATATATTGTAAACCAGGCTAAATTATATATGCATTAGTACTGGTAGATTCAATAGAAAGTAACAGAAAGTAACCTTCAATTTGCACATGCAGATATTCAACATATCTGTGCTGTGAAGGGACGTGCTGATACTTTCCTAGGATGGTTGATAGGCATGATCCCGCCCTGAGAAGCGGGTTGGACTAGATGACCACCTGAAGTCCTTTTTGTTACGTTTGTCCAAGACTTTCACAAATACATGGCTCCAGCCACAACTGTGGGAAAGAGTGCTATCAGGCTGGCAGGCACAGAATACATTGTAAACATAAAGTAAAAATGTGCATGCACATTAGCAGATTCAACAGAAAGTAACTTAAAAATCACTCAAGCAGATTCAACACATGCACATATCTCACACCTTCCAGTCCTACATTTCTATGATTTTATGACTGTGTACCAGCCTGCAAACACAGCTGGATGAAATAATTTCATCAAAACATTTTTTCATGGAAAAGACAACAACCCTCCCAGCTCCCTTCTCCTTCCCCTGCCCCACTACAACTTTTTATCGAAAACAAAGATCTTCTTGTGAACCTTTTGCTTACGCCCCAACATTTTCTGTTGTTTATGAAACATCAGCTCAGTGAGTGGGGTTCTTAATGTTGGGTTTTTGGTAAAGCTTGTTTAGCCTTTGGTTTAATCAGTAATTTTTTTATGGATTCCTTCCCTTGTTTTTCTGTTATGAAATAATTATTATAATTAAAAAACCCATTTTCAGGAAATTGTGGGGAAAAAATAATTATTTCCCAAAAATGCCAAAGGAAGAGACTTGGTCTTTTTCAACCGTCTCCTTATGCTGATGAAGTTCCCCCTCAGTTTTGTCAGCCTTCTCTCCAGCCCCTTCCCCCAGTGTCAGAGAGGGGAAGGAAGTCCAGCACTGTGTCCTCTGCCATAGTGCACAGCTCACTTACCCTCATTTAGGGGTGTCCTCAGGGCAGCTGGGGTGAGCAGGACTAGGACTGTCCTTTTTCAGTGCATCGGCGCATTATGCTGAAACCTGTTAGCAGATTGGTCTGACTCCTTGCTCCTCAGAAGGGTGTTCCCCTTAGCTGCTAGGATGCTTGATTAAATGTCCAAAATTGGCACAAAGGAATCACTTGGCCTCTATTCAGTGTCCTGATGAAGGTTAAAGATGCCATCTTTCAGACTCTGGCCAGCTTTGTGTGTCTTTATCTTGGGTGAAGGGAGGTAGTTGAATAATTAGTTGGGGCTTTGTTACACGTTACACTTAGCACTTGTTATATTTAGATCACAGTAAGCATTAGTATGACTTAGAAAGTTTTCTGAGCAATTGCATGTTAATGCTTACTATGATATATATATATAAATATAGATTGTAGTACCACACTGGAGACTTGAACAGGCTCCAATACAGTCCCAGGGCTGAGACCCCCAAATCAGCTGATTTTTCAGGTCCAGCTGTGGGATCGCACTGAACTGGCTCCTGTGTGAGCTCAACCCTGGGACCATATAGGAGCCAGTTCAAGACACCAGCGTGATCCCAAGGTTGAGACCTGAAAATCAGCTGATTTTTCACTCTCAGCCCAGGAACCCAACAGATCTAGTTCAAGACTCCCGTGTGGTCCTGGGGCTGGGACCCACAGTCACCAGATTACAAGTCCTAGCCCCAGAACCGGAATTGCTCCAAACTGCTCTGGAGCAGTCCCATGTGAAAGCACCACATGTTAGTTAAGGCACCACATGTTAGTTAAGGCAACTGGGAGATATTTCCCTCTCAAAAAGGTGTAACTTTACTATGATGTGAGAGTACTTAGCTTGTGTTTATCCTGTTTGGGTGCTAGTGTTCAAGCATGGTAAACGCATGCTATGTGTAATGTATAGCAACCCCCTTAGCCTCCCTGCTGCCCTGTGCAATCTGACATTGGGCAGTAGTGAGGGAAGGCTGGTTATCAGCTGCTTGTGCCATGAGCCTGGTGGGACTGAGACCTCTCTTGGGGTAATTTCAGCAGAAGTCAGGAGCTGGATGGGCCAAGGAGACTGAGCTGGACTCCTTGGAGTGGAAGGGGACGTGCTGGACTTGCACTGCTCTCGCCTTGGATATGCCTCTTCTCTAGATAATAGAGGACTCCAGGCACCATTGTGGTCTCCCTACCTCCCTTCACAAGTGCTCACTTCCCAAGGGAAAACCTTAATTGTTCACTCACAGGCACATTGCTTGCAGGGGTTGATTGAGCACATGGTAGGTGTTTTTCCTCCAGTGCATCTTGAAGCAAAGCATTTGGCAAGGTCCTGCATTCAGCAGAACTCATTCCAAAACCCCCTGGCTGCATTTGCTTTCTATAAACAAAAACAAGTGAGCGCCCCACCCCTGGGTTCCTGGCTGAGGAGAGAGTGGATCCCGGGTGAGCCAGACGGGATCTCCCTCTGGGGCTGATCCTTAAGTTGTGCGTAGTGCAGCTATTGTTGTTACGGGAGGTTTCCAGATGTTCAGATAATCCAGATGTCCAGGAGCGTTTCCTCCGGATGGGGATGTGAGTCATGGGGCTCATTTCCTGCTCTGACTGTGATCACTTTCAGCTGAAAGCATACAGATAAATCCAGACCTCTCCTTAAGCTGCTGTTATCCTATGCCTGCACTGACAGCACTTGGCTGCCAAAGGGAGAGAGCGGGGCTGGTGTCCATCAGTCACATTGACACTGCTTCCAAAAGCAGAGGGAAGAGAGAGAGCTTTTTGAGCATCTTGTGAATTTTATACTCACCATTTGCAGTGAAGAGCCTTTCCCAGCTCCCTGCGCTGACAGCAAGAATGTACATGCCTGATGGACCACAGGACCCACTCAGCCCTGCTGGGTGTGTGCCTGGCTGGCTGGCTCTCTACACAGGAAAGCAGGGCCTGTTTTCCCCTGGTTTAAATCTGCAATGCAAATGCAATCCAGCTTTGCTATGGGAGCATATTTTTCTGATGAAAGATTCCCAAATGCTTCAGGAAATTGCATGGTGACAGCAGAGCTGCCCAATGCAAGAAAGGTGACCGGATGCTGGAGGGTCAGTGGCAGAGGCAGGAATTTAGGTGTCTTGGCTCCCAGATGCAGCATCTGGCTATGGTCAAGGGCAAAGAGGGAGAAATATCAGGAAATGAAGGGTGGTGGGGAGAAAATCTGGATGTTCCTGGCGTAGGTCTGGGAGTTGAGACACCTGGGTTCTGCTCCTGGCCCTGCTGTTGGTTCAATGCATGGTCCCAAGACAAAGTGATATGACTAGACAAGATCACCTCTGGAGGTCCCCACAAGCCCTGCTTTTCTATGATTCTTTATTACCTACCTACCTTTGTCCAGTGCTTGGAGATGGTCCTGTGCTATGGTCAAAACAGGAGCTGATGAGAGAGATTGGTATGAAACGCCCCTTATCCACAGAGGCAGCTAAGAGAGTAAAGTACCCACATCCCAGTCTGAGGCCATTATGCATAAGGTACTTGTTCGTTCCCTGGAGATAAGCAAGTGTCTTACCAAATCATCCAGGGTCCCCTGCCCACCAAGGGCCTTTTGCCTCTTTGAATTACCTGTATGGGATGTACCAGGGAGGGTTCGGCAAGTGGGATGCGAAGAAATGCTGATTGTAACTGCCTCACTCTCCCTTTCTGTTTCAGCTGACCACGCCGTGACTTGGAGGGGTTTCCGCTGTGCAGAGCACGAGGAAAGAGGTGAACCGAAAGAAGAAATAAATGGATTCAGGGGAGGAGATTGGGGGAAAGGGGAGATGAGGAGGAGGACAACGACGAGGGTAGCTTGAACCCTGCTCCCCCCCACCCTCCCCATGGACTATTTCAAACTTCACCAAGGCCTACAATAAACGACTGTGTTTTCCACCCCCACCTTCCCTCCTCCTTGTGCCTCCTCCCCTCCTGGCCACTGTACAAAGCCACAGATCGAATCACAGTAAATTATTATTTGATGGTCTCGACAAATGGTCTCAGTGGCTCTGTCCTACCTCAGAGGTTGCTGTCACTGCCACTCTTTGGCAGGTGGGGATTGGAGAGAGAAGGAAGATGTGGGTTGTTCCCATGATTGGTTGTGATCCTGCTGGCAAAACCGGCCAGATCTGGAGATGAGGCACCTCTGGAGGAGGGGGGATTTCAGGCAGCTGAGCACATAATGCATGCATTAAGGAACTGATCAGCAATTGGTCCTAGAGACCAGCATATCTTGATTGTTCAGAAAAATCCTTGAATGAGGTGGGGCCCAGTGACAAACACCCTCCCTTGGTCTCTACCAGTCTCTGGTGTCCAACCATTCAGGCAAGATGAGTGGTGTAGGGTCAATGTGTGGGCTGTATCTGGTCTGTGTGCCCAGTCCAGTGCACAAGGCCCAGCCCCATGCACTTGCCTGGGTCCTAGCTCCAGCAGGGTCAAGACATCTGGTCTGTAGGGTTTGGAAATTTGGCTGTGGGGGAACAGTGGCAGTGTTAATTTCTACCTGTCACCTGCCCCTAAATTTCCAGCCCCATTGGGGTTGGATGACACAGCTTCACAGGCTGGATCTGGCCCACGGGCTGGAGGTTGAACTTCCCTGTTTTAGAGCTTCTTTCCCACAAGGTCTTGCCTGGTGTTAGTGGTGAGCCAGCAGAGGGGAGGTGGTTGGGATGGTGCCTCTGTCCCCAGAGGGACTGGGTGACTTTCTGGCAGAGTGTGGTGTGGGGCAGAGGCAGGTTGGGATGTACAGGTCTGTAAACCTCAGGTGCTCTGTTTTATATTATGTCCTCCTCTGCTAGACGGAGGTTGTTCATTGCTGTGGGCTTGTCCTTCATGCCGTCTGCTTCACAGACAGGAAGTTGCCTTTGTCTCCACCAAGATTGCTTTGAAGCTTCTTCAGCCATTTCCTCCTTTCCCAGGATGTAAGAAGAATCCAGCAACAGTCTGTGTAAGGAGCTGTGTTTTAGTCTGGGGGAAATGCTCTGTAAGCCTGGGTCTGTCCTCAGCCCTCTCTGCTTTTGGGAAATACAGCACAGCACACATCAATGCCTCACAAGGCCTGTGTACAAATGACTGGTCAGTATGTGGTGTGTGGGGAGCCGGAGTTACCTTTGATTGGAGCCCTGACTTTTTTGCATTGAACCAAGCCAGTGCCAAGATATGTGGTTTGTCACTTTTCTGCTGCATTTTGATTTATCCTCATGGGACATTTCCAAGTGCTCTTCAGAGGCTTTGGTAAGTGGTGGGGAGGCTTGCTGGGAGGGCAGTTCTTTGAGGAGTCAGGTTATGAACTCGGCTGCATCTCACACCTCTGGATGCTGCTGTTGCCTGGGGTGGGACAAATGGCATCAGTGTGACTGTTCTGAAACGCAGGTAGTTCTGGAGGCAGGACCGAGCCCCCTTGCTGTAGGATCAGGTCCCTGTGCTGGAGCAGCGTCTGTGTTAGTGGATGTATAGTCCTTGCTAGCACCTCCTCCCCCTCTTTTGCAGCAGCTAACTACGCGTGACTCCAGTCTGCACACACAGCAAGGGTTTCTGTGCTTTACAGTAGTAGCATCTATAGCAGGTGTGTAAATCTGTGACTGGTCCCTTCTGTAGCTAACTGAAAGCAAAAGGACTCTGTTGGCTGTGGTAAAGTACATAGTAAGACTCCACTCCTATCTTATGCTCAGTGACCGCTGGTGATGAGTGAGGGGCTGTGGCTCATATGGTAGTGAAAGGGCTTTGAAGCTGCCCTCCTATTGGAAAACTCCAGGCCGGGTGTTGAAAGGTTATTAACTTTACAAAGGTGCTATTTATTTCATAGATTTCGTAGACATTAGGGCTGGAAGGGACCTCGGGAGATCATCGAGTCCAGCCCCCTGCCCGAAGGGCAGGAAGTCAGCTGGGGTCATA
>NW_017728937.1:4241632-4300072 GCF_001723895.1 Crocodylus porosus | reverse complement strand
CCTGATGGCACGCAGTCTCTGGACTGTGGCCTGGAGCTGCTCCAGCTGGCGCGCCAGAGACCCCAGTAGGGAGCAGACCCCGCAGCAGTTCTCCTTGATCTCCCATCCTCCTGGCACATCTACCCCACAGAGTGGCAGCTTTTCTGATACAGCCACATGTGCTGCTCTGTGGGATGTCATGAATATGGTCATGTTTGCCCTGCTTGGCAGGACTTGTATGTGCTCGTGGGTCCTGCCCCCCCACCCACCCAAGTTCCTTCTAGACTGTCTAGGAGGTGGTTCCTCCTATGTTCATCCACTTCTAGAGCCCAAATGGGCGGGTGCCGACTATAAATTGTGTACTTCCCTCTCCTTGTCAACAAGGAATGGAACAGGTAACTGAGCATCAGCGAGAGCACCTATGATGGTCAGGGCAGGCCTCACTGCTTGTGGTGACTGTTGCTGCGCACATTCGTGGCTGCCTCTGCCCTTGTGCCGGATTTGTGAAGTTCCCTGGCAGCCTTTCACTTGACAGATTTAAGCTCATTTTATTCAACAAACTGAGATATGAGAGACCCAAGGCAGCTTCCAGCATGGGCAAACAAGGGGCTGGGCTTGTCGTCTTGGGGCAGCTAGTGCCGAGTAGGCCGGAGTGCGAGTTCAAAGTACGATGGTTCTTCTGCACTGACTCCCTGCATGGACATGACATGGAGCTGCCTATGCTGCAGTTGGTGCTGTGCAGCATGTAGAGACATGGGTATTGAGCGCAGTGAAGTCTCTGCAGCATGGGTTTCAATGCAGGCTGTTCAGGGCCATGCTTGTTAGCTGCTAGCATTGCTGCCCTGTGTGCCTGCATTAACCAGCTGAAAGCCATCTCTGCAGGTTCTGCAAGTAGACCAAGAGTGTAGGATAGCTGTGACAGTGTGTCATGGTAAGGGCCACTTGAACTCAGTCTGCTCCTCAAGTGGACTCAAACAGCCATTTTTGTGCAGGGCACAGTGCCTGCATGGTATGCTAGCGCCAGATCTTGGTTGCAGAGTAGGTGTTTTCCATGTGTGCACAAGCCCAGCCCTGGAGGACATGCACTCTGAAGAGACTAGACAGACAGCAGTGGAGTGAATTATGCACCAGGTCAGTGACAAGGCTGGCAACAAAACCCAGGTTTTCTGTCCTATCTGCAGTGATCAGACCCTAGGATTGATTTTGTTGGACAGCCTCACAGTGAGCTGCACTGTCCGTACAACAGGTTGAGTTGCCCTGGATATGGGACCTCGTTGCTGGGTCAGCTAGGTCTCTGTGCCAGTGCATAACCAGGAGCCAGGCTGAACCAGCTGCAGCCGGAGTTAGGTGCTCTATGACTTCAGCATGGTGGGTGATCCAGGGTCCCACACAGGCCTTTGCCCTCCAAGTAGCCACAGCATAAAGAGCAAAGCTGGTTGTGCACCTGGGTACTGCATGGAGCCACTGCTGCTTGCTGAAGCCTTGTTGCAGGGGAAATACAAAGGCTTTGTTTGACTGACAAAAAGCCACTTGAAAAGCATCTGATATGTGCTGGAGGAAGCGGCTCTCCCAGGGCAGCAGTCTCACTGAGCAACGTGTGCAGCTGCCAGCGCTGTGACAGCTGGTGCAATGACAGTCCCTTTGCCAGGAGGCTGATGGTGTGAAAGCTGTAGGAAGAGAGGGTCATTGCTGCCCTTTTCCGTGGCCTTGACAAACAAGGGATACAATTCACTGTGCCCTCTCCCAAGTTGGTGTGAGATCTTATCTGGCAGCCCCACTCTGTCCCCATCTGTGGGCTGACTTGGGAAGGGTGAGGTTGGTTTTAACCCTGCCCACACCTGCCAGCCTCTGCTAGTAACCTGTCTGGCCATGAGGACAAGTACGCAAGGAGGAGATGCCCTCTTGGGTCTAGGCATCAGCAGGAGGCTGCTGGCATGAACTCTGCTGCTCTCACCTTTTTGCTCGGTGCTGTTGGGTGTCTGGTTGTATGCTGCAGAGCCCGCCCAAGCTGCCTGCAGCTGCTCACACCACCTGTCCCTCTGAGGACTTTTCACACGTTAACAACCCAAATATAAACAGATGAGTGAGAGTCATGCAGCACCAGCTCAGAGCTCAGCAGCAGCACTCGCGGGTGGGGGGCAAGGAAAGGGGAGCTAGAAGCAGCAGGCACTAACTTGAACCTTATTGTCAGAGAAGCAGAGAGGACCAAGACCATCGGCCCTGTTCAGCCCACTGCAGGGGAGACCCTTGACAGATTCAGCATATGCACATGTGCACGTGATACGCAGACATAAAGAGGGGTTTTGCAGCTGGAGTTCGAGCGTGGACACGTGTGGTTGTTTCAGGTTCTGTTACAGGCTCTAAGACTTCAGGGAAGCAGTTTATTGTCTCTGCCCCTTGGCTTCTCCTGCTAGGCTGATACAAGGCCTACACTGAGCTAGGACACCCATAGTTGGAAAGCCCCTGAGAAAAAGAAGCTGGTCATGTACTGGAAGCTCCGAAGCAGTGCAGTGAAGCTCAGCGCTCAAATTGCAGCCTCCAGCCACCCAGGGGCATTGGCAGCAGTTGCTCAGGACAGGAGCTGCAAATGTAGGGAGGTGAAATGTGTACACAGTAGCATGGGTGACTGCTGCCTCCCAAATCTGGGGGGAGCACCAGATCACCAACGGGGGGTCCCCCAGTGGCCAATTACCGAGCCAGTGGCAAAACCAGAAGTGCACTTCCAGTTCTGCGGATGGTGCTTCCAGGGGGTGCACGGCTGATTTCAGGGGGTGCAGTGCACCTGTGAGCACCCCCTATGTGTCGCCAGTGCACAGGAGGAATACCCTTTGGGCTCCCATCCCCATCCTCCCTACCTGGCAGCCAACTGCACATACCACTTGGCTGGAAAGAAAAGGATGCAGATGCTTTGCAGTTCTGCTGCTCCTGCTAGATCCTGTCATGGGCCCTCCCTGCCAGCCAGCAGGGTCAGTCTCATGACCAGAGGGATGGGTGGAATGAGCCCAGTCTCAGTGGCTGTGCTTGTCCCAACCTGTCCCCCTGTGCCACTGCACGCCTCTTCAGGGAAGGGCTCCTGTCCTGGGCCCAAGCGCTCCCAGCCATTGCTTATCTCTGAAAAGGTCAGAGAGGAAGGGTGGTCTTGCTGGTGGATGCTTCCTTTCTGCTTCCCTTTGTTTTTTTAGCAGGTCAGAGGAAGGATTGTCTTGTTGGCAAGGGAGCTGGACTAGGCTTTAGGGAAATGGATACCAATTCCTGCTGGCTCAGAGAGATCCTGGTGTGACTTGGGACCAGTTACTTGGGGGTGATCCGTGTTACAGGGTTGCTGCCCCTTCAGCTCTGTCAGCAGAGCACCCTAGCGCAGATGCAGCGTATGACAGCAGAAAGCCCTGCTACATCACCCCCTTGAACAACTGGTTGGGGATATGTGTGATCCTTTCCCACTGCTACCTTGCATAGGTGGGACTTTGTAGTGCAGACCAAACCTCTAGGTACCTGACTTTCCCTGACTGAATATGATTCTGCCTCAGTTCACCACCAGCAAAGAGGAGGAAGATGCTTTCTTTCTGCTCTCCTTTGCTTCTGGCTTGTTTATGCTGCAGGGTTTTCAGGGTAGGGAATGATTCTCGCTGGGCAGATGTGTGGTGCAGTGGGGTTCCTGTCAGACCTGCCGCCCACAGTAAAACAACATGGCTGTAGCAACAGTTTGCAAGTACAATGCAGCATGCACCCCACCTTGAGCACTACTAGCCTGTGCCGCTAGCTGGTGCAGGAGTAGTGTTTGCTGTGACAGAGCCTAGCAAGGCTCAGGGAAGAGGCAGGGAGCTCACAGGTATGGGGAAAACCACAAGGTATGGTTGCTCCTGATGCCTCAGGGCCTAAGTTTGGGGATGGGAACAAAGCTGCCTGCAGGGGAGAGTCTTGTCAGCCTGGCCAGGTGCATTTATTACTTGCTATGCCTAGCAGCACCTGGGTGCCAGGGCTGCTTACCTCCGAACTGTGTTACCTGAGCCATTGTGCACAAGGCTGTTATAGGGCATTGCTGGCCAAGCTCAGGCCATGGGGCTGGCAGTAATGGGCCCAGCCTGATCCAGTAAGCCCGGGTACCACAGGTGACAAAGACGACACCTTGGCTCCACCCTCTTTGACTTGAAATGTGCCCATGGGTGCTACAGTGGAGCATGGCATGGCTGCTGGGATCAGAGCTGGGATTAGCAGAGCTGTAGCTCTGTGCGGGGTCTTTATCCTGGGTTTGGGCTGCAGGAAAAGTGGTGGCTTCATAGAGAGGTGATGAGGAAGGTGAGTTCCCCCCTGCTGTGACTGAGATGAAATGCCCTGATGGTACTAGTCTCTTGGGAGCCTGCAGCTTATTACTGTGGGAGGATAGAAGCTGGTGGAGCCAGGACCCTTTTTATATGGGCCAAGCAGTGCATCTGAAACCAGCATTTCTAGCTGCAGTGGCTTCCTCAGTGCATGAATCTGGCTTTGCTGTGGGGTTATGGGGAATGAAGGGGAGGACGGACCATCTGCTGTGGTGTAAGCAGTACTGGAGATGCACTTTGACATAGGATTTCATTTTGAGCAGTGCCATTGTCTGATTGATCTCTGGAGCCAGGGTTGTTATTCAGCAGGGGCGAAGCCTCTGCAGTGCAGTCCCAGGGCAAGAGGAGGGCATGGTGTGAACATGCAAATGCTGCTGTGCAAAAGGAAGGGTCTGGGTTACAGCTGCCCTGGTGTCAGATGCCTCCTATAGCTTCTGCAGCACGAGGCTGCTTGGAGACTTGCCCTGGGCTCCTTCACAGGGTGAATTTGCTCAACATTGCCAAAGCCTAGTGTGCCTGCCTACCTCATGCCTTGCACAAGGTCATGTGAGCCCTGGGTGGTAAAAAGCATGCTAAATGCCACCTGGGGAAGCCTTGCTTCCAGCTGGGCTGGGAGCTTGGCTGGCTGTTGGCATTACAGAAGTGCTTGGAGGTCCCAGCCAAGACCCTTGGGCTTAAGACCTGCCCAGGCCTTCAGTGAGACAGAGCCCCTGCCCCCCCAAGAGCTGAATGGTTTTGCTGGTGGCAGAGAGGAGCAGAGCACAGGGGCAGAAGGGCTGGGATTCAGGACTGGGGTGGGTCCTGGGCACAGATGAGCCTGTGGCTATAAATGTCAAGGGCTTTCTCCAGGGAAGTATATGTGAGTCCTGCTTTATTAGTGGATACAAGTTGGCAGGCACAAACTTCCAGCTACAGCCTTTGGCTGAGTCTGCCCTGGAAGCAGAAAAGCCAAGGCTAAGGGCAGGTGCCATCTCCTGGGCTCTGCAGGTTTCCTGTCTCAGCGTTGCCCCTCACCCCTGCTCTGTGCCACCCCCTGCTGTTCCACGTGCCAAAGCATCCGGGTTTGGAAGCCAGGGAAAAATGCTGCCTGTCCCTGCTGTTCCTGTGTACCAGAGCCGAAAATAGCCCAAAGCGTCGCTCGCACTGTCTTGGCCCCACTCCCGGCTGCACTTAGCATCAATTATTTAGTGCTGACTCATTGATTTCTGAGGGAGGGACGTGGCAGGGTTACTGAGCTCATAGCAGCTGTAGGCGGGGCAGGCCGGGGTAGCGGAGGTGGGGGGCACCCAACAGGAACTGACAGGAGCTCGGGCGCTGTGTGGATGCTGCCAGGTGTCCACAAGCAACCTACTGAGACCCAGCACCAAGGTAAGGCCTGGCTTCTCTTGTCTCTGCCACCTGCTGCCATGCAACCCTTTTGAGTGATGGGCATTGGTAGGCTCCTGCCAGCTGTAAGGGATGGGCTGCACACCAGAGCTAGTGGGATGGGTTTGGTGGAGGGGGGCTTCCCCACTGGCTCTGCCTGTGCTGCACATCTCGTGTGGCCACACCCTGAATGGCTGCAGGTTTCTTGTCTGCAGCACTGTATGCAGTGTTGTTGGCGGAGGAAAAGGGTAATGGTGGGAGGCCAGTGGATGTGGGGCCATGCTGGGCTGCCATGGTGGAATCGCCTCATGAACAGCAGACAGCGCGGGGGCTTGGGTTGAAGCACAGGGGTGCAGGCTGGGTACTGGGATGCTTTCTTTCAGCGCCAAAGTCCAAGCAGCCATGGGTGGGTGTGGAGGAGGGTGGTCAGACCACTGCAGGAGAGCAGACGATATTTTGTGGCAGATGTAGCTGCATGTGCTGACTTCAGCCTTGAGCCCTGCAGGCAACAGACCCTGCTCTTACAACTGCCCCATGGTCAGGAGCTCATCCCAAATGAAACCGAAGTCAATGAGGAGCTCAGCAGGATGCATCCATCGCATTTTGGGCATCGAGGCCCCAAGTCTTGCTGTTGTGGGCACCTTGTTCCCTTTCTGAAGACCCAAAGCTCACACTATTGAGTTGTGTTGCAGGGGGCACCCACTGCTAGTAGAAGGGCTATTGTTGTGAGTGACCCGTGTGAAGGGTAGTGACGCATCACCTTCACCCTGCCCGTATTGCGAAGCGGGTGCAAATCTCCCTAGAGCATGGGCAGAGCTGCTGCACCAGTGCCCTGTGCGCCCTCGGGCTGGATCCACCCTGTTCCCCTAGGGGCCAGGACCGGGCTCTGGGAGGAGTAGCAGTAATGTGGGAAGAGGGGACGGAGACTCTAGGACTGTTCTGTTCAAGACCACAGCTGAGATTGCAGGCCCTCCCCCCCCCCGGAAACTGTTGCAGGCCATGCGGATGTGGATGCAGCACCATCTGCTGGCTGCTGCGTTGTGCAGAGCTGTGCCAAAGCTTGCCCTAAGGCACCAGGTTTCACTCTGGGCCTGTTGGCCTCCAAAAGCAGCCGCTGCCCCACAGCTGTGCAGGTAGAGACATCTCGGGCGCCTGCAGCCTGTGCCAACAGGAGGGGCTGAATTTCAGCTGGCACCTGCCCAAAAGGTCCAAGTCGAACAGCCAGCAGCTCCCAGGCAGCCAAGCTGTGCCAGGGATGTTTTACCTGTAGCTACGTCAGCTAAGGGGGGGAGGGGGAGCTTGCACAGCAAGTGACCAAGAGCAGTGACAATTCCGGTGCAGTGCAGCGCACCCAGCAACAACCCCCTCGTCCCCCTCCTGGCAGCTGTGGCTCTGTGGCAGCCTTAGTCTCCTCTTCAGCCATGCTGAGCTGATTGGAGTGGAAAGGTTCATGTAGTTTAGTCACTTGAAACCTGTAGTGAATGGTGAAACAGCTGCAAACTGGCCGATATAGTGGGACCAGCAGCAAATGTCAAAAGGAGGGAGCAGGAGAGCTAGAAAAATTGGGTGTGGGGGAAGGGGGAGGCATTCAGACTAATGTCTGTCTGATAAGTTAATTAGGATCTAAACAGCATCAGATGCTTTTAATGGCAATCTGCTCCCTGCAGTTGCCGTTACAGGGACAGCAGAGTTAACAGGGTGTTAGAGGCTCGGGAATGGTAAGGAGGAGGCAGGGGGAAAGAAAGGTGGCATCAGCCATGGGCGCCTTGGTGACTTAGGAGCTCTGGTTCCACTGGGGGATTCTGCTCCCGAGCCAGGGACATGCTTTGGGAGAGTCTCTTGCTCAGCAGGTCGGGGAGGCTGTGCACCACCTAACAGTGAGGTGCTGCAGCTCTTCAACTTGATGATGTCCAGATTTGCCGGAGAACCTACTTAGCTCCCAGACAGCGCGGTGCCCTGCTGCACCTGCACCATGCGGTAGATGCTGGGCAGGGCAGCCATGGGGGCTTCTCCCGTGGCTCTCCTGGCTGTGCCTGCCTGCTCCAGTGGGGGGAGCTGTGGGGGCTCTGCCCTGCTGCCGCTTACCCAGCTGTCACAGGGGGTAGGGGGGTGTGATGCAGGCACAGTTCACTCCAGGTGGCAACAGGGCATAGCCCTGCCACCACTTGCCAGCCGGCGCAAGATGCAGGCATGGCAACGCTGGGAGCAGGGACTCTGCCCTGCTGCCACTTGCCCCCCTCTGCCCACAGCAAGCCACACCTGCCCTCCCCCCCACCATCCCAGCTGGGCAAGCAGCAGCAGGGCAGAGCCCCCGCCCCCAGCACTGCTGCGCCTGCATCCTGCACCCCCCCCTCCCCACCGGGCAGCTTGTCCCAGCCCCAGCTCCAATCCCTCTTGCAACCCCAAGACTTACCAGCTGGAGGCAGC
Source organism: Crocodylus porosus (assembly GCF_001723895.1). NCBI lineage: Eukaryota > Metazoa > Chordata > Crocodylia > Crocodylidae > Crocodylus > Crocodylus porosus. The sequence continues at coordinate 4,291,982 of NW_017728937.1, read as the reverse complement.
TGTCAGCTGCCTGTTTAGTCTATGGCCGAATCTCCAAATTGGCTGAATCTTTTTCCAAATCTATTTGGATGCTTCAAATTGATTCTGAACTTTTTCTTGGTGTCCTGATTTGATTTAGAAATTCGCTCCCTGCATTGGGCCGAATCTCCTCTGAATCAAAACAGCTACCAAACATCTGCACAGCCCTAGTGAATGGCTCTTAATTCAGCCAGCAGAGGCAGCAGCCAGCCAGAGCAAGGGGCAGTTTTCTGTTCCTTCTGCAGGAATTGCACACAGCTGCTTTGTTGATCAGCAACGTGCCCCTAGGCCATTAATGTCCAAACCTAGCTTAGCTAATGCTAGGCACAAATCTGAACTAACCCTATCTCTTTGGTGTGGCCTATGGAGTAAGATCCACTTGCTATAAAAGCTGCAATAGCAGTCCAAAGGCAGGGGAGAAGCCCCCTTAAAAGAAAGAAGGGAGTATTTTGTCAGACATCTGCCCCCTCACCAGAGCAGTGTGGCCCATGTTATAGACAGCTCTGAACACTAGAGTTTCATCCCAGTGACTGCATCTATTTACCCCTGGCCCTCCCCTTCTGCAGGCACTTTTGGCTAATTTGGAAATACTACTTCATACACAGGAACCTCTAGTACAAGGGAGGTTAAGCTGTTATCTGTGCAGTGCTCCAACCCACTAGCATTGCACAGGTGAAGGCCCTATTACTTGCTCCATTTGACTACTGTCCTTCCCCTGCCATCACTCAGACTAACACTGCAATAAAGCAGGCTGGCTCCCACAGTTGTATTATGACTTATAGGGTGGAATATGTCAGCTCCTGCCAGGTAGGCCTGCTGCTGGGAGCTGAAAATACAGCACTGTTTTGTAAATCTGCTTGCAAGTGAGAGGGGTGCAGCTGCAGGCCATTATGGAGCCTGTAAGGCAGGGCTTCCTGACACATGGTCTTGTGGTCACTGTGGCTTCTGTCTCCTTAGAGATTAGCCACAGTCCTTAACACCCAGGTTGTGCTCCAGTTGCTCGTGCTGTTAGGGTGTGGCCTGGCTATGGCTCAGACTGACTCCAGGCTCTGGTTTTAAACAGTAACCCTTTCTGGCTTGTAGATTGTCTCCATGCCCGGGGGGCTGCTGCCACCAGAGCCTTGTGGCAGACTTACGTGGCATGGCCTGGGGGCAGAAGGCAGAATTACTCCCACGTCCGTGCCAAAGCCCTCTTCCCTTGTCACAACTCTAGTCCTGGCCTAGCTGTGCTGGGATCTCATTACACCATGCACCAGGGAAACAGGCATGGAGCACACTGTGGTTTGAGAGCTGTACAGATGGGTGACTGGATCTGTGCTGTGGGACCGATTCCTCCCCCCCTCCCCACCAAAGCACTCTCAGATGCATAGTGCTCCTGGCATAAAGTGGAGATGATCAACCTGGTTCATTTACAGCAGGGCTGTTGAACTTACCTTGTGCTCAGGTCTGGATCTGGGCAGGGACACAAGGAAGCCAGCACAGTGGTAGCAGCTCCAGCTCCAACTCTGGACAGGAGCAGGCAGTGGTGGTGGTGGCAACTCCAGCTCCGGACAGGAGCAGCTGCCTGCCCCGCACCAGAGCTGCCACTGCTATGTGCCCCCTGCCACAGTGGCAGCTCCAGCACATGGCAGAGGCCAGCACTGGTGATTAGGAAAATGGCCAGTGGGCAACAGGGGCTGTCAGCCCTATGCTTGGCCCTGCTTCCAATCACCATTTTGTGGCAGGCCAGTTCCCTAATCCACGCCTGTCATCCAGCAAGCTGGGTAAAGTGGCTACATAGGCTGGATCCAGCTTGGGGGCTATGTAACACCCATGATGTAAAGCATGAGCCTGTGCAGGATGGTGGTTTGCAATGCCAGGTTTTCTAGGTAGCTCTTAAAGCTTTCCATAAGCTGATTGTGGCCCTCAGTATTTTTGCTACATCAAATCCTTGTCTCTTCTTAGCATGTTAGAGCAGAAATGCTCTGCCCTCTTACTCCCTCAGCCATAGAAAGCCCAAGGGCTGCTTGAACCATATTGCCCCTCGTTCGTACACAGTCACCTCCAGTGAGAAACTACAGCGCTAGTGCAATTTAACAGGGAAAAATATTGCATCCAGTGAGAGAAAAGGCAGAACTTTCAAGTAGGGGACTAAAGACAGAGCACAGCAGGCCACACCTGATGGTTGCCTCTTGCAAGTCAGCTGAATCACGCACCTACCCCCTGTGGGCAGTCAGTGCTGAGTCACAGGGCAGTTACCACGTATTGACTCACGAGGAGCATTCCCTGCACCGCAAGGACTGAATTCCCTCTGCCCTGTAAAGTCACATGGCCTTCCACAGAACAGGCCCGCCGGTCGGGGTGGGGGCTGAGTTCCCTGTGAATAGAGTATATAGCCTTCCTGACTGTGATGCTTAATCAGACTCCACTAGCCATTCTCCTGGGCACGCTCAGTACTGAGGCTTCAGGGCTGGATAAGCCATTTCACTGCAAGAAACAGCAGGCACGTGTCCATGCTGCCACCACAGGCTTGCTGCTGGTTGCATGGAAAGGAGACCAGTGCTGTGATCTAAGTGGGGGGCACATTTCCATCCCACGCCTGGAGAACTGGGCAGCCCCAACTTCATCCTGGTTTTACCCCGCTGGATCTTGTTGTGCCAAGATAAGATGCATCTCTCCAGGGCTGTCGCAGCTCACCAGCACTTGTCACAGGGCAAAGCCTCTGGCCATACATACATCAGTCTCTCTGCAGCAAGGCAGCTTATTCAGGTCCCAAGGCAAATGCCTGCCTCAGAGATCACTGGGCCCAGGATGCAATGACAGCAGCCAGAACCACAGAGAAGCCAAGACAGCAGGGCATGCAGTGACCAGGAGACAGTGGATGGGCGCAGGTCCGGCATAAAGATGGTGGGGCTCCCACCTAATGGGGCAGCAGCCATGCCGCATTGCTCCCCCAAGGCAAGACACTGGGGTGACGGTTCTGAGACCAGAGGATGCTGTGTGCGAAGGAACAGGCTGCAGCAACTGGTGCTAAACTCCCTTACCAGTTAAGACAACCACGGACCACGGCTGCTGGGAGCAGGGGGAAAGGAAGGCGTGCTGTGCTGTGCCTTTCAAACAGCCTTACCAAAAAAGAAATGAGAAAGGAGAAGAAAGCATGATGTACATAAAAAATAGTTTAAAATAATAATAATACGTTAGGACAAGAGTGATGGGAGGGCGCAGCCCACGCCATAAACAAGGAGAGCGCGTACAGATAAAGCCAACCGCGACATGTCTGTCAAAGTGCACTGAGAGCCCCTGTCCCCGACTCCCAGGATGTGTGGTGATCACGGTGACACTGGGGGGAAGGGAGGGGACACGCTGACACTTCTGCTGCACAACACCCCTCCTGCTCCCCCCCACGCGCAAAGTGCTAGTTTACAAACAACAAAACAAGGACACCAAACCAGCAAGGCCCGGCTTATCTCACACAGTCCGTTTCAGCTGACATGGAACGAGCCGTGGGGCAAAGGCAGCTGATTTCCTGAGTTTGCAACACTGGCTTTGCCATCTGTCTGGGGTATCCTCAGAGTCGGTCCTTTGCAGGAGGGCCCGGGTCCTGCTTCTCCATCACAGCCCTGGGGATTTCCTCCTGCCCGACTCTTCCCACCTACCACATGCCTGATGCTGGGCACTATGGCTCCTATCCCCCGTATCACGGCGCTGTCCATGGAGTTCAGACACCTCAGGGGTGATGGGTGCAGTATAAACACCTCCAAGGAAAGGAACAAGTCAGGGGAGACTGCTTCTTCATACAGGGGATGGGGGAGGGGACTGGACCCAATGGCAGACAGAAACAGGAACTAATAAATGGATTACTGATGTTTTAAACAAACTAAACAAAAAAGAAACAGGTCTGCTGCAGAGTGAGGCATCACTTCCCAGAAACCAGGCCAGCTCAACTGGCTTCATATGGGGCTTAACGCTGCCCGTTGTCCAGAAATGCTTCCCAGTCTGCAGCAGAGGACACAGACCTTTGCAGCAGTTCACAAAAGACAATCAAGAACACCCCCCCCAAGACCCCATCCTGACTTTTCTTGACTGGGGCTGCTTGACCATGGGTTCAACCTCAGCTCTGTCTGTGGGGAAGCAGCTGATCTCCAGACCAGCCTCCACCCTTTCAGCCACGTTCAGGAGCGTCTGACTGACAAGCAAGCTGGAGGTTTTCCCTGTACCTACTTAGCCTGATAACGTATCCTGCTCCCTAGCTCAAACTACCGGCTCCTAATAACGTATGAAACATGAGGTTCCTAATCTGACAGGAATGGAGACGTCATGCCTTCATCCAGGTTGTTTGGCACTGACTCAAGTGGCAAGACAGGCCCGTAGGCAGGGACCTGTGGTCTCTATTCAAGGCATTTCTTCACAACACAGCCTAGCATCACTTAGACCAAGTGGCTAATATTGTTAGCCACCTGATCTGAAGTCAGGGAACAGAAGTCCTTCCATTAGCTTTTACAGGTTTCAAAGCCGGCTGTAGGCCTACATCTTAGATGGGAGAGGAGGATCAGCATGATGACTTTTGAATAGTACATGCATTGAATTAGCCCAACTGCCTTTCCCCAATGCAGGCTTTCCTGAGAACAGGAAATGTGCATCCCAAACCCAGAGCAGAGAAAAGGTTTCCCTGTAGTGGCTTTATCATGCTTTTGTCGGCTATTGAATATTCCAGGCCTATTGCCGCCAAAAGCAGGTATTACAGGATGCCCTAGAAATACTCTCTCTCTGACCTCGCAATGCCTACTGTCATTACAAACAGCAGACACAAACATGGAGGCAGGTCACTGGGAGGGAAAGGGATCTTGCCTCCTGTCAGATGCATGAGCTCAGCTCCCAGAGGTAAATGGGAGGTTATGTGTGCACTTGGAGGGGAGACCAGATCCCACTGCATGGAAACCAGATGATTGCAGCCTTTTCCGTGACTTCCCACTGAGCTCTAGAAGCCAATGGCCTGCTGTTCATAATTAACGGTGACCGAATACTTGCCTGAAATACTGTCCAGGTATTAAATGCACAAACATGTGACTTTCCTAACTACTGCACAACTATTGCAAAACATGCTTAAATTAAAGCCAACTGAAGCAACTTTGTCCTTCGTATTTCAACGATGGTGTCTGTGGTGTCTCAGACTAATGTGTCTTAGCACTGAGGTTGTGCTTTTCCTCTGCAGAGGGCACTAGCAACATCATCTAAATAATCCCCACAAACACCCGTCAGGTAGGTAGGTCAGTAAGTATGATTACCCATTTCACAGCTGAGCATGACCTGACAGCCATGCTAAGCAACAAGCCCAAGCGTCAAAGAAAGAAGCTTTGTCATACGGGGAAACAGAACAGGAGCTCTTGAGGCTACTAAGTTAACAGCCCTGCACACTGCTTGCTGCACTGATTTACTTCCAGTTCTTGAAGGTCTGAGCTGAGGCTTTGGGAAGCCCGGTTCCTTTCCAGCTCCACTGGATTTTCTACGCTGATGTTTCACCTGACCTGAGCAAGGGCCAGTCTAGTCTTGGACATTTTGCTGAGAAGCTGCCACAAAATCCTATTATACTCCGCTGACTTGGTAGGTAAAACAAAATTACCATATTTTCTCATATACAACTCCATCCCCCCATCCAAATGAAAAACCCAGTTTGTTTTGGAAAGGCAGGAAGTAGAGAAAAGATTTTTCCAGAGTCAGAGATAGAGTAGGTCCTCCTGGAAACAAAGAGTGTCCAAGAAGGATGGCATCCAGAACTTAACTGATGTGTCAGATTCTCTCCTGTGGTGCCACCTTTCTTGGAAACTATGATTCCAGGAGGACTTACTGTGTCACACAGCGTTAGGCCCCAGGCCCTTGCAAAGGGCAGCAGTCAGACTTTTACTTCTTAATTGTAAGAACTTTATACAAGTTCCTGTTTCCACATCACAAGCCTCATTAAGATACTGTCAACAGCTCGTGTGTTACTCTGGGCACAACCTTCAGCACTCAGCCAACAGCCAGGGCTGCAAGAGGGCTACCCTTTCAGTGTGCTGAGCAGACACAAGTGGCAGCCGTCTTGACAGCTGGGTGGCCTCTACAGTGTCTCTGGGCATACTCCTTTTCCAGCATAGAAAACAGCTTCCCCACTTAAAACATGCATCCCAATTCTGGCAAGCTGATTTTGTGGGGAGGGGAAAGATGGTGTCATATGGAAGAAAATACGGTACCTCCACCATTTACTGATGGAAATACTACCCCCATCTTATTAACCCAGTTATATGGGGGTTAGTAACTGACCATGGCAGCGGCCTCCTTACTTCTCTTTTCATCAGCTGTAAGGCAGTATACCAGCACATCATCCCTGCTGCCCAGAGGAAAGGACAGCAGATAGGATATTGGAGAACTCACAGCAGCTGAGATCCAGCCTTTCATCACCCATAGGGATTCAAGGAAACTGTGTGTGTTCAGTGAACCTGTCTGAGCCTATCATGGGGAGGGGCATGGCTTAGTCAACTCTCCCACCTCAGCCTCCTCTTGCAGCAGAAAGGAGCTTGGCTTTCTGAGTTTCCTTTGGTGTAACACTACATAACCCCAACTGAGGATGGTGGAAGTGATCTGCACAGAGCACTCAGCTCCCCTTCAGGAAATCTCCTGTATGCAGGGAGCTGGAGAACAAGGAAAGGCAGGCTCCATGGCCCCATTTCACTCTCAGTGAGAGGATGCACAGATGCAAAGCAGTGCTCCATGGGACACCTGGCATAAAGCTGACTATTGCATAGACATTACAGAAGGCTGGCTCCCTGGCTGAGACTACCAAACCTTGTGTGGAAAGCTGCAAAATACAAGGACGCCGAACAAATCTATTGCTGCGAAGGCATCGAAAGAAATGCTACTGGCCACATTGACCGAGCCCTTGTCCGTCTCTAAAGAAAGCCTCTCTTCTCTCTCCAGTGCTTCCTTTCTGCCTGGAAGAACGGTTCAGACTTCTCTGCGTCAGGGCTGTTCTTGTGTTCACAGAAACTAAACTCAGGGCCATGACCCAAAGATCTTTTCTTGGAGAAAAGATTGACCAGTTTTGCCTCTCTCTCTCACCACATGAATGATGGGAATTAAAAAAAAAAAAATTGAAAGCACTTTGTGATTTGTTCATAGAAAAGAAAGCACGGATATTTTTTAACTGCCTCCTGGTACCAGCATTTGTAATACTGAGAACAATTCTGACTCCTGTTGAACCTAGCGTTGCCCCAGGCAGTCGTACCTAGCACAACCCAACCTGCCATTGCCTCCTCTCTCTACCCTGGGCTGCGTTGCCTTCTAGAGGCAAACCTTATTTTCAGGTTGTCTCTAGAACAGACAAGGTAATATGATGAGAGTCCTCTCTTCACTCTCTAGCCCTGCTAAAATGACTCTGATTTGGACATTCGTGCTGGGGGCCAACGGGGCAGATGAAAACTGTTCTCTGAATGGGTTTTGGCAATCTTGGGTGGTATTTTTGGCTTTGGGCTGAGAGGGGGACGTGGATCCCTCAGCGCATTTACTGCTGTCTGGACAGTCTTTTTGGCAGCCACAGCCTTGAGTTCTGCTGTGGGAGGAAGGGCCCCTCCATCATCTGCCCTACAGGCAGCAGCCACACGAGGGCTAGCCTCTTGCAAAGGCAGCGCCATTCGCTTTCTGTTCAAGCAGTCTTGCTCTGTGGCGTGAGCCAAATGAAGCGGGGTGGTGGTCTTTACAATTTTATAGGGGCTGTTTTGCTCCTTCAGGGTTGGGGATGACATATGGTGGGAATGGAGACCCTCTGCCAGCTGAACCACTCTGGGGCCAAGTGTAGGTAAGATTGGCACACTGCCACTGCTGCCAGAAGGCCTTTGGTGAGGGAGGGAGTTGAAGGCTGAGCAGCCCAGCCCCAAGGGCTGCTGGGTTGAGTCTCCGCACCCATGCGCGTGCCTCTGCAGATCTGCAATTTCACCCACGGATGCTGATTTGGGTACCGAGCATTTGAGATCCAGTTTCTCATGTGGCATCGTGCCACTGAGTTTCTCCATGCTGGACGCCTGCCCAGAAGGTTTGTCCTCTCTGCTCTCCCACTCAGGAAAGTTATCATACTGAGACACATTAGAAGGCCGTCGCTTTCCATTCAGGAGAGGAAGAGGGAGAGTTACCAGAGTCTTCTCCATGCCCATGAGAGGCGCTTGCGCTTCCTCTGGCAAAGCCTGAGGAGCGAGATCCTGTTCTGATGGTGGGAAGAACTCTGGACACAGAGGCCATGGCTGTTCTTCCAGAGAGGGTGGAGCAACTCCTTCTGGTATATCCACAGAGGAGGTGGTGGTGCTCGTGTCTTGAGGGCTTGGCGCATTTGGAATGGTGGATTCCAAGGAGCTCTGCTCCGTGAGGGAGGGGAGAGATGGTGTTGGCCCTGGGGACTCTCCTCCTCCTGACGTGTGGTTGTGATCAATGGGCAAATCTCCCTGGGGATTCTGACCTGGCTCACCCATCTCACTAGCCAAGCTGTCCACTGCTACCACATCAGGCTGTTCTTGTGGCAGTGTCTGTAACTGAGCAGCCGAAGAAACAATACAGCATGTCTTGCCAACATCAGGAGAGGGACAGTTTTCTTGCAGGTCCTCTTTATATCTCCCAGCACTAAGAACCTGAGGATCTTCTTGGGAGGGAGTCATCCTGCTCACTGCAGGTACCTCCTGGCTTTCCAGGAGGGCCTGAATTTCATTCTCCTCTGGCAAAGACAACTCCTGAGATGGGCTTTCACTAGCCACTTCCTTTGGTGGTTCCACCTGTTTTTTCCTTCCTTGCTGGGTTTCCTCATGGTCCTTTAATGGATCCTGATGCATGTCTGTGGTGGCTGCTGCTGCTGCTGCTGCTGGGGAGGGAGATCCATCCTGCTGGAGTGCAAGGGTCCTGTCCTTTACTGCCACAGTCTCATTGCAGGTAATATCATTCAGATGTATGGAGCTATTGTTTGGCAGTGACTGCTTTACATCTCTTTCTGGACTGAGGTCACCCACTGTTTTATTCTGGCCATTGGCTGCAATGCTGGGCTTCGCTGCCATGAGATTTAGAGAAACCTCTAGTCCCAGTGGCTTCTTTGGGAATTCTTCAGGCTTTCCTACAGAGAAAAGAAAAAGCCAAACAAGCACAGGTTAGCTCATTTTCAGTAAGTCCTTTCCTAAGCCCTTACCATGAGCTAGTGGCAGGGATTCAGATTTTACCTTGCTAACATCCGCTGTTCAGGAAAAAACTATCTAGTTGTTCAACACAAGCCGCAGGTGAGAGACAGTGATGGTGGGTCATTCATTCATCTTCCTCAGCCCGTCTGCCTGTGACTGGTCTGTCACACAGCAGAGCCTTTAAACTACACAGATGCCTTGACAAAATCCCAGCTCAGTATCCTCATGTTCTACCAAGGCCGCCCTTACCCTCTGTCACTTAAACGTCTTGTTTCCAGGCACAGTTTCTTTTCTACTAATGATTATTTTGCTGGGAGAGGAATCCTAAGGGAGTTCGGTGCCTGTGTATCAAAGGGACTTATGCAGCACATCCCTTTGGGTACTGCCAAGAGTCCAAGCCTGACTCTCTGTTGATGTAGACAGCACCAGTTAGTTCTTCTGTAGCTAGCTGTGGTCCAGTTGCCGTCTTCCTAAATTAGGAATATCAGGATTTGACTCAGCGCATCCCTATCACTTCCAAGCTTGAACACTTTCTCCCCTTAATGAAATTATAGTAACACAAATGCAGCAATCAATTTAGATTTAAATGGGCTTCTCACCAAATGCGATACTATCTGACCAGCAAAATGGGTCCCTGAGTCATTAACACACTGGCTATTTCATAGGGTAGTTATAGAAGCTGGGATTGTTATGCTTAACACTAACTTGCAATGGAGAAAAAGGCATGCTTTAATGCAGGTCCTCTATAGTGTATAAAAGGAAATCTCTAGCAGGGCTCATTTAACAACAAAAGTTTTTGTTCTGTTGGGGCTTAATAGTATGGAGTTAGGTGTTGTGTTATGCTGTGGCTGTCCATTAGACCAGAATCACTTGAATGTTCAGATATTCGCTCCCTAACTCTGGGAACTTGGATTAAAGTCAAACTAGCTCCAACCCTCCCTGACATGAAGTCTGCAGAACCCCGTGGCCCTCGGACAGTTCCTAGTTTCCATCTGATAGAGGAACGAACCAAAACGAACTGGGAGAGAATTGAAGACTATATGCAGTGCCTCTAAACTGTGTTCTTCGCCTTACTGGTGGGGGCAGGGGGTAGTGTCTCTAGGTAGCTAATGAACATTTCATTTATTCTGTACTAGGAGACTTCCTCCCCATTGTGCCTAAGGAAGGATTTATGCAGAGGGGGCTCTAGTCACTCACCTTGAGGGCAGTTACCATGGCAGCCCTAACCCTGCATGACACACAAAATACTTCTTACTGGCATGACAGAGGCCAATGACTGGGAAGTTCATGCACACGGGGACCCTGATTAATTAAGGCAGCACACACATGCTGCAGGTGCAACCTTTGCTTCTATTCAAACATGTAAAGATACTGAGTGTCCCAAGCAATGACATGGCTGGGAGCAGCAAATGCATGCGCACGCACACATACACATACAAACACATGCACACACAACTCAGGGTGAAAAATCACAACTGACAAATCACTCCAGGGGCCAAATTTTCAAGAGTTCAGTTCCAACTGCAGCGCTCAGACCAGCAGTGATGGGTTTCTAGTGACAGCTGCCAAAGCTGGGTGCTTGACTTTTCTGACAAATTCAGCCTCACATTACCAGAGAAACTTTTGGCCTTAAACCAAAGCAGTGACACAAATTCACCTGTGCCCCAGATCACCCTGTCTGTGACAGATCTCAAATGGAATGGGACAGCAGGACCATGTCATCCCCTGTACAATCTCTATACCACACAGCAGTCAGCCTCTGATGGCTGCCCAGGGTTAGCAAAAACTCCATTAGTCTGAAGGATATGGTAAGAACTGGCAAAAAGGGGTTAATAATTCCAACAGGTTGGCCTCATCCCAGGCTATAGGGAACCTATGGAATTAATGCTGGCTTCGTGCTAGACCTACCTGGAGGCGGAAGGTCAAATTTTGCTTTGTGTAGCTCGACCATAGACACTTGCAGTTGTTCGATAACAGTGTCATCTTCATAGTGCAGAGATGAAGAAATTTTCTCCTGTAGGAATTCACGTAAGTCTTCCAGGGACATCTTCAGCAAGCGTTCTAGTGGAAGGCAGAAAGCTCAGTGCAATAAGAGGCCACCACAGTACCACAATTAGATTTTTTCTGGCTAACCCAGCTAGGTGCAGAGTATATTTGACTGGATCAGCTGTTTCAAAGCTAATAACAGCAGGGAAGTTGCTTACATGTCAAAATTAATATCTGGGGAAGAAGAAACAATGCATGTCAAAGGAGGGCTTCCTTCTCTCAGGGGCCGTTTGTGGTTCTTTCTCTCAAATGAACTTGAGTCCCAGGTCTGGTGAGAGTCAATTAACATGTGCAGCATTGTTCAGATGCAGTTCTTGGTGACATGAACAGGATCAGTCATAAGGTTAAAGGCAAGTGCGTTTGCATACTATAAAATCAGGGTCTAGGCTCGATTCATGGGGACAGAGGTGGGGGGGAAGCGCTTGTGTGTTTCACGACTGTTTGTGAGACTTCTCTTTTACACCGCTAGGGGGAGTATGGCTGCACATTATGTGTGCTGCAGAGACAAGTAATGCAACACAAGGACCTAGCCTAGGGCCATTCAGGGCAGCTCCTCAGAACTGGTGCTTCCCACTATTCAGGTATCAAACAGATGACTTGACAATCATCTGTGACATCACAAGAAGGACTGCAGTGGGCTACCAATCCTACCCCACAGTGTATCAAGGCTTCCATTTCCCAGCCTTCCTCTTTATTCCCTTCACAGACATAACCCAGGTCCTGTATATTTTTAATTGCCAAGAAGGTTATCTTAATAAAAAGTACCATAAGCTTGGAATGGATATTTCCAGATATGAACGTGCAGACAGGCTGCACAGAGCCAGTCACAAGTTGCACCCCACCAATCTAAAAGTGATCATCATATGACAGGCCTCTAATAAATGGCACTCTCATGCAACTCTGATCATATCACCTGCAGCCTGCCCACTTGCCTGATTTGCAATATTTCACATTTCAGAGCAGCTTTAAACTTCTGCACCCTCCCTTTTTTTTTTGACCTCCTCTGTTGAAAAAATTCCACAGGCTCCAGACCCCTACAATACTTCACTCCTTGCTCAGTCACAGGTTTGAGATCAAGTCTCAATCTTAAGACCCACGAGGGATGCAAAGAAAAATTAGCACCAAGGAAAAGGAGATTTCTGACTTCCCAGTGAGACCACTAGGAATTGCCCCACAAAGTCCTGAGGGTCTCAGGAAACCTAATGTTAGGGCAGTGATAGATTTTATTTAGAGAAAAGTTACTTTCGTTTTTTTAAGTTTAAAAAAAGTTCACACATTTTTCTTTCTTCCTCTGACTCCTAATAAATTGAGCTAAGAAACACAATTTTGCAGGGGGAGGCACAGAAAATAAAAATAGGTCTGCTAACGTCTTAAAAAGGTCTTTACAGTCCTCCTGAAATACTTCAAAGGGAAACTCTCTCACATGTACCAAACAGAGTAGCTGGCGGCAGAACAATGTGCCACGTACTGTACACAGCTGTATACACTGGGTGGAAGAATTCAACACAGGGAAATGTTTTCTGTGTTCTTGCCTCAGCAGAGGAGATGTTCCTTTGCTGGAGTGGGAACAGCACACTGTGGGTTCAAACTGCAACCAACCAATGCTTGTGTATCTGTCTGAACCAGAGCTCCAACCAGGGCCTGCTGAGAGAATGCGAAAAGCTGCATCCTTCTGTGGTACCCAGCAGAGGTTGCTGTGGTACCATATTTATGTGAATCCAATGACAGGAAAATAAGAATCAATAGCGAGGCCTCATCTTCAACTGAAAATGAGCTAAATTCAGGCATGGTATGAATGAGTGCAACTCTAGCAGACCAATTAGAGCAAGAGAAAGACTTTCACAGCCATGCTGGGATTTTCTTTTCATAAACCCTTCTGCCTATGGAGGTTAAATTCTAAAACCCAAATCCCAGGCTCTTTACAATGGGATCACCTGTGCCACACAGAAAAGTTGAGTCATCCTATTGAATGCCTTACTTTTGTGCAGCTTGAGGATGGTGTAAGCCATAGATGTCAGAACCCGCTCTCCTTCCAGGATGTAGATATCCCACAGCCGCAAGGTGAGAGTAAACGGTGTCTGTACATGAAAAGGAAGTTGGTTAGGATGGTCCAGACCCTTCTCCCTGAGGTTATGCTGACTAGACAGATGCACATGAGGACTGTGGCACACAGGCAGGAGCATACACATCCCCATTACCTTTGGTTAAAAACAGTAGTCAACACCACTTTACTGGCCAAGCAGCCATAGCGAAGGCGGACACAAGTTCTTTCTTTGGGACTGCACGGTGACAACAGTCAGCCTAAGCATAATTACAGGATGCCTTACCTTGCAAAGCCACCCTCCTTACACCCAAGTTCTGCAAATATGTAACAGCTTCGCTATTTTCAAGGTGGAGTCCAAGAGCCAATGGCCCATTTAAGTTGGACACCCTAGGCCTGACTGTCTAGGGCAGTGGGGACCAGCCTCTTTGGCAGGTGTGCCACAAAGTAGCCCCACACTCTCCCTGAGTGCCACTCTGATCCCCTTCCTCTGTCTGAGCTGCTCCTTCATTTTCTGGTCCCAATTCTGTGCTCCCAGCTGATCTGCTGCTCTGCTTTCTGTGTCCTGCCCTTTGCTACTTTGCTGCCTGCCCCCTCTCTGATCTACTGCATACCAGACACAGACTCCCTGTGCCACAGGTTAACCACTTTGGTCTAAGGCTTCTTTGTACCATCTGGTTGCACAACGGTACTCTGTAGGCCATAGGGTAGGGGATTTATGTAATGCAAATGAGTCCTTGTGTGGCCTAGAGCCACCTACTGCCACTCTGCATGGCTACAAAGGTGTTGCAGGGGAAAAGGAGGTGCTGCACAGGCTCTTAAGTATACCACTGATTCCTGTATGCTGGAGTGTTTTAGAAGGACCATAAGAACCATTTAGGGCATGATCCAGAACCACTTAAATAGGAGTCATTTGATTTTCAAAGGTGTCACACAACCTTATTTCTGAGGGACGCCAAGGAGAGCTGCAGGTGCCTTATGGATCATGCAAATCATCCTGTACTATTGTGCTGTTGTGGGGCTATGTATTTAGGACCCAAAACTTACACCCATAGTTTGAAAATTTGGGCCTTAACAGTTAATTTAATTCATGCAACATTAACATTAAGCTTTGCACTTCAATTTCTACTGAACAGTTCCAGGGTTCTTTACAAATGTCACTGGCTGCTCCACAGTGAGGTGGGTGCTGCTATCCTCTGCATAAAGGTGGTGAAATAGACTCCAGGAGGTCATTATCTTTGCAAGTTTGAAGTAGAGCCAGGAGCAGGGGAGAGAAAAATCTCTCGACTCCCAAGCGTATGTTTCTGCCCCCAAAATAGGCTTCTGGCTATTATTTGTGATGACTTGATTTGTGAAAGCTTGCTTGTCACTGCCACTGAGAAGCACGGAGTTATTTTAAGCTAATCTGCTGTCAGGCATGTACTTCATGAAGATATTCACAACATCATACCCTATAAAATACTCACAGAATCCTGTCTGCATAAAAACTGGGCAAAAATTCAGTTAACAGCAAAGCAAATCCACCATAGGGGCCAAACATTACTAAATGGAAGATAATCTACAAATAGTTCTCACCCGGTCAATGAAGCACTGCAGGAACCACTTGGTTGTGTATATCCCCGTAGTCATCTGCTCCTTGTCCTAGAGCAAGACAGCAAATGAAGAGACATTCATTGCACCAGACAGGCTGCTAGAGACAGCGAGTAAAGTTCATACTTTTCTTTTTAATGCTGTACTGGGCACAAGGCCTGGAAACAGCTTGCCAGGCTCTAGATAGACCTATGAAGCACCATTTAATCCAGAACACTTCCCTTGTCCCTTCTTGAAACAACAATACGAAGAATCACTTCAACTGTAGCCACAGTTTCTTGCTGAACCTGAATTATCTGTACATTTGCATCCCGATTTCTGGATGCTTTCTCAGCCCCACAGTAGGGGATTTGTGCTAACAGGTTTTCTGGCCCAACTGCCAGTAGCTGCGCTCATCAGTCCAGCTGGGGTGCTGGGAGTAGTGAGGGTAAGAGTCTTTCTGTGCCAGTATAGAAATTCCCTATATCCCCCCATCCCCAAAGCCCCTTTCCACCTTTACTATTAACTTAGTCTCGCAAATGACTAGGTCCTGTAATGGGACAGATAGGCCAAAACAAGTATCTACACCTTACAGCTGATTGGTCACATGCCAGTTAGCTGAAGAAAACTAGCTTACCTCAGTACTCGGGCTATGACCACTCTGTGTAGGACAGTCGGACCCCAGTCCCAGGCCCTTTGCTAAGAGCAGAAGGACTGAGCTTTCCCATACGCTGTCCTACAGGGAACACAGCCTGCTCTCTAGTCAGTATTTATTGGCTCCTGGAGTCTTTAGAATTAAAGTATTTATGTTCCTGTTGGCTGCTATGTGCTTCTCCCCACCCCTGCTCTTGATGGCCACAATTAAGTGAAAACCCATCCTGGTTGCATTACACTTGTACAACCAGGGCTGGTTTGCTGGCAGCCCTAAGCAACAGCTATTTTGGATAATAACAATATAAATGGCTTTTTCTGGAAACATGCTACTGAGCCCCTCTGGGAGGGTAGAAAGCCTTCAGGAGCCTGCCTCCAAATTCCAAGCATCTGAAAATACATGCAAAAAAGGAGAAGCAGGTGTCTCAGAGTAGCTGGTTAGCTGTCAGGGCTCAATCTTATCCTACATGTGCTGCTCCAGCTGACAACTGGTCCCATACCATCTGCTGGTGAGAAACACAACTGGAGAGGCCAAGCCAGCAAAATGAACCATCACATCAGCTCTCCTATTTCCTGTCTCCCTGTGTTGGAAGGAAGGAAACTTACCCAAACAGCAGGACTGGCATGGGAGAAGGTTAAATGAGAAACATGTGAAATTTTACATGAGAAACTGTAAAGTGAAAGTTCTGGGCTTTCCAGCACCTTTCATGAAAGGAGATAACACCCTGAAGGATTTATGGCCAGCACAATGCACCTATGCCCTTTTAGTGCCTGAAATAATTCCTTTTCCACACATGGATAAACCTTCCTCTCCCTGCCATCCAAGAGAAATCTGGAAGCTGTAGAAGCTCTTGTACAAATGCTGGTGGCAAACCATGAAATCCAAATAATTCACTTCAGCAGTGTTCAGGAGACATGCTGTTTAGCTAAATACCTGCTTCCCCCGTGGCTGACGCAGTTCTATGATGAGGAACACCCAGGAGGTTATGAGAGAAGAAATTACATTATTCGCTGTCATGCAAAGTGCAAGATTAGCATTTGAAAGCCAGTAACAAAGAAGTACCATGTGCTTCTTCAGCTTTGGAAACAGTTTGCTTAAAATCTGCTCATGGTGGGCTTGAAACCGCTGCAGCTTCGGGAATCCAGGAATGAAAAACCCTGTAAACAACACACACACAGAAGAAATTAGGAACAAATGCCAGCAGCAGTGACAAGGGTGGGCCACAGGCTTGGTTTCCTGAGCATCTACCTCTCCTGTGGAGCTCAGCTCCTAGAAAGGGTACACATCAAGCCCCAGAGCAAATCAGGACCCCCAGACATGTTGTTCAGCATATAGATTCTACCCCTTTAATTTGGGCAGCATCAACCATATACCAAGCTGGTTCTCCTAAAACTGTTCCTCTTGAGCAGGCCAGTCAATGCTTGAAGGTACCATGACAGTCCTAATCAACCTAGGCTTGATCCAGGACACGCTGAAACCAATATAAAGACTACCATGGACTTGCACCGGGCCCCCTGTTTACATGACATGATAGATTGATTGTTACATTATCTCCCTGTGCATGCACCCCCTTTGCCTCTGTTTAAACCTGCTGTTTATAACATCTGTACAAGATGTCCTACCTCACCACTATAATCTAGCAGCAGATCCATCAAATGAAGCTTTCAAAGGGTCAGAGATCAGTTCTGGCTTCCATGTGTATCCTCTGCTTCTTATGAGCCAGACCCCACTTACGCAATAAATATGTGATGGTTTTATGACAGAGTATAAAAGGACATGAGCAGAGTCCCTGGCTCTGACTTTCCGCAGCTATCAAACACCACACCCCACCCTTCCTCTTCTAAAAAATAAACTCTGTGATCAGTCTCTGTCATTATTATTATTTTTCTCTTTCAGTTTAAAAACCACAATAAGATGAAAGGCACTTTAAAGTGGTTTGTGTAAAATCATACATCATGATTCCTGACAGTGTCAGGATAAATGCATTAAGAAAAGTTTCCAATGGCATGTTTGAAGGAGAACACTGTATGCCATATCTTATGCTAGGTTTGCACTAGATATTTTTTTTCTGCCTAGAGTTAATTAAGGATAAGGACCAAAAGACAGGGATCCAGGAACACACCAGTGTCTACAGATCTGTTAATTACCTTGAGATAAAGTCCAGAGTAGATAAGCCAAGTTTTTCAACTATAAACTAGTCAGCATGCAAGCGGCAAATCCGGTTCTATGCAGACAGCACCATGCGCATAATTGAGGCATTATTCCTTTAAACAAGCCTCAAGCACCTTGGGGACAAGACTTACAGACCAAAAAAAGTGACGTGAAGGCTGCAATCAGCAGCCATGCGAAGTCGATAGAAAAGGGTGTAGTTCTGTATTTCTCCTAAGCCTTACCATGCATTGCATGCCGCTGATTGGTCAATAGTTGTGCCAGTGCCCAAAATGCATCCTCTTCATTTAGGTACATCAGCAGGATGGCTGCGATTTGACTCATTCCTTGGCAGTAGCTCACTTCCTGGAAGAGCCCAGAAGCACACATGCTTATAACACAAGGCTAACTCTTCAACGGACTAAGTTGTGCCCATGCAGAAAAGCAGCTTCCACAGTTTTCATTAGGCAAATGCAAAGCTTTGTTTAAAAACTCCAATACTTCACTGCTTTTGACCCCTAGCACAGATCCTTGTGTCCCTCATGCCCTGAGGATGGGATATTCAAAAGCACATACATGCTTATAGCATATTAAGAAGCACAAATCCAGCTGACTTGCAGTGGGGTTCAGGCTCTTAAATCACTTAACACCTACACGTCTCACCCTCGTTGTTGTAAGGCCTTCTACTGTTTATTCCAAACTTCAAAGCTTCCCTCAGAATAAACATGTTATGTTCCTGGTATTCCACAAAAGGCTTTAACACTGGCTACTTTTAAACCTCTGGGCCTATCCATACTGTGGTTCAAACCATGACAACAGCAGCTGATCCTGACTAGGGATTAAGGGGGAGTTTTGCACAAGTTCAGGCATCTAACACCTGACATACTGGAAGTCAGTGGGTGTCCAGCTGCTACTGGGTCCTCTCCCTGCTAACTCTGTACCATTCAACTGCTAGATAGCTCCTCAGGGACTCCAACACCAGATTTGCATTAGGTCCAAGAAGCAATCTTTGGCAAGAAGCAACAAGGTCCGAGAAGCAAATCTTCTGAGACAGGTTACCAGCCAAAAGCCTTTTCAGCACTGAACACTGACAGGTTTTAGATCAGACTTTTCATGCTACTCAAACAGGCAAGGAGGCTGAACCCCCCATTCACTGAGAGGGCAGGTGAAGCAGCAGAGTAAACTCCCCCATCTACTCCTAACTCAGACCTGGAAGGACCACCTTTATGGGCCAGAAAGTAGACCATGATCTAAGGCCTCTCAGCTGAGGAAACCAACCGGAAGGCCAGATACATGTGGGAAAGATATGGACGCTTGCCTTTGGGAACTAAGCTGGGGCGATGATCAAGTCATTTCATGCAGCCTACTGTGCAGCTGACATTCCAACTTTCAATTGCTAGATGCATGAATTTGCACCAAAGATCTAAAAAAGACAGCAGAGCCGGGCTGGGATGAACCTGATACCCTGAAGTGTCCTAAGAACTCAGCTGTTCCTTTCCTGGTAGAAACGGCTGGTTGTGACAAGTTCTGTACTGCTGGGGTAAACCTGCTAGCTTTAAGCCAACTGTCTTATTTTGTTGGCAGTGTGAGGCAAGGAAATGTGAACATGAACTGTAAAGATTCATTCACAAATAACATGTGCAGCTATTTCAAGAAATGCCATAAGGGATAATAAACAGCATATGGCTCTGCTGTTATCTGGGATTTCTTTAAATGTACTTGTACCAAAATAGCTTAAAGGGAAATCTGGTAGCCCCTTATATATGCTGGGAAAAGAAGATGTACTATTATTTTGTCCACATGCCAATCCAGACCTTCTGGATTCAGCATCCACCACTGGTGGAGGGAAGCAGCAGACTCTGTAGCTAATTTAACAATATTCTCCACTGATTCACTGTAGTGCATTAGGGTCTTTAACTACGAGGACAGAACTCAATACAGAGCCAGGAGTCAAAAGATGAGGAGATTGTATTGGGACAGAGGGCAGGATTCATAGGAAAGTCACATAGGCAAAGATTATGGTAACGAATAATTTCTTATCCTGCGATGATACCATCCAAATCAAATCTCTGGGATGGAATGACCAGAAAGTCCCGAACCTACTGCTCACTCTGTGGCTTTTATGTTTACTGTTTAATGTGCAAATATATCCAATCCAATAAATGCTCTATTCAAACGAGCATTTATTTTCATCAAGACTTTAACTGGAAGGTCCAAACTATGGAAGTCAAGAAAGAATTATTCAGAATGTCACTAAAAATCTTTGCCTCTGGTACACTTCCTTGACCATCACAGCAACAACACTGCTCCAAGCCTACTACGACATGGAATTACTTACTTTCACCTGAGCCAAGAGCTTACACTCACCGTGTTGTAAACAGAGTAGGCTGACAGGACATGAAACAGTTCTTGTTGCCTACACAGAAAGAGAGGATGGTAAAATTTCATATTGCGGGGTGTTCATTTTGCACAGTCAAGAAGTATTTCACAGAAAACAATAGTTTTTGGTTTTGTTTGCTTAATCTTCTTCTGAAATACAGCAAAACTCAGGGAATGAAAAAAGGTCATCCCCACCCCTCTGATTGTGAGGAAGGTTTGCTTTTCTTTTTTTCAGCAGAGGAATATCACCAAAACCCCAAAGCATTGCTGTCCATCAGAGCAACAGGTCTGCCCAGAAGGCACCTGTACACAGCTTTCAGCACCCTCCCATCAATTGTTTCTAACAGTCCACTGTTAGAAGCTACAAGACCCAGAAAAAATAACATCCTTTTGGTATTTCCTCTCACACCTTTATTGCTTGTTCAGAAGGAGTTAGGGCACAAAAATGCAGTGCAGCGAACAGGGATTTAGCAACCTGACTCTCAGTAACATGAGCCAGTACACTACAGCTTGCACCTGGACTGAAAATATCACCACCACCTCATGTACCTGCACCACACCAGAAACATGCACATATGTTAGTAAATCAGGAGACATAAATAGAGGGTCAGGGCATCAATAACTGTAGGGGGAAGAGGGGAGCGATTTCTCTAACAGTTTCTACCACCAGGTTATAGTTCCCTTCCTTGAATGCAACTATATCTTTTCAGCTTCAGGAGCAGGAAAGACCTCTTTCTCCTTGCCACAGCTCTAGACATGCATTTACTTGTCTCCATTTTACACTCCCTGACTTGGGGCCTGGAGCCACATGGCTGAGATTTAGACTCCACTCCTCTTAGGGCCACTCACTGCTGCTCTTTCCTAAGCTCCCTCCGCCCTCAAGCACCTTGCCTCGGCATTGCTGCAGCTCCCACCTATGGGAGCAGCAGTATCGCAATGCACCTGCCTGCCAAGCGGCTCTTTTACCTCTTCCCTGTTAGTTGTGCTCTTGAGACCACAGACAATAAGCAATGGTGACTGCATCATACATCCCTCAATGCTACAGGCCCACCCCAAGAGATTCCTGTGAGGAATCAAACCAGCTGCGATCCTCAGTGAAAGACATGTCTCATAGGTCTGGTAAGGACACACGTTTCAGGAACTGTGGCTGGATGCAACCTAGCCTGGAATTAACCAAAAGATACTTGACACAAAGCTGGTGATTTCAGACCACTTCCTAGCAGAGAGGAGTCCACACCAAAACAAACCAACAAAACAAGCCTATGCCAGCAGAGGTACAAGCACAGACACTGGCTGTGCATGGAGACAAAGGTGTCTTCTCACAGCTACAAGTCACTGAGGCATACTGGCAGATTGGCAAGTGTAGGAGGGGCTGATGATGCTCCAGTTGCAGTCTTTGTTCTGAAGCCTGAATATCAGCTCTGCAGGCTGTCAAACTGGTACCTTTTTGGGGTGGTCAGGTCAGGGATTAGATCAGAGCAATGACCAGCAAAGAAACCAGCTAGGAGCCAGGCGACCTGTACTCACTTGACTCCATAGCGATCCCGGAACATGATGTGATTTCGAAAGGTGCGGTTGACATCCAGATCTATCTGCTTGATTTCTGATGAGAAGCTCTTGGCTTGTTCTTTCATTTTCTGGAGAGAAGCGAAGGCAGAGAAAAGAAAACTATTAAACATCCTCAAATATAATCTCTGAACGTAAAGCCCTCCATGGATGAGGACAACAAGAAACAACCTGCCAGATTACAGAGCAAAGGCAGAATACAGAACAGATTTTACAGGGGTGTAGGTTGTAGCCGTGTTGGTCTAAGGACATAGGAAGATAAGGTGCTTTGGGTAAATGTGATATTATTATTAGACCATGATTCTTAGAGTGAAAACAAAGCTATAGCCTGGCTATGAATTATTAGGGGGAAAAACACCCTGTGGTATGTCTCTGTGTTTCCTCATGTCTTCCCCAATGATACTGCATTCAGGCAGGATGCAGGGTCATTCATTTTGCGCACAGTGAAGTTTGAGAAGCTGAGCTATTAAACAAGGCCTGGTCCCCTCCATTACCAACTGTTACTACAACACAAGTGCAGGAGTGGAAATACAAGCCAGACCATCTAGTAGATGTTGACTAGAAACATCCTCTACTGCATAAGTTCAACCTTAGAAGCACTGAATACGAAGCTACTTAACCCTATGGAGGCTGTCAGATGAGAATATCAGGTATGAAGACAAAATGTATCCATCTGTGCACTGGGGGTATGCCATAAACATTTAAGACAGGGGTGTCAAATATCTGGCCCACGGAGCCCAATCATCTAGCCCATGGTGCTTGCTGGCCATGGGGCTTGGACTAGACTGCACATGGTCAATACTGGCACCGGCCCCAGGCCCATGTGCTGCACACAGCGCCAGGGTGGCCTGGGGCATGCACTGCACACAGAGCATGGCACCAGTACAGGGCACAAGCTGCATATGGGGCCAGGGCCAGGTTTGGGTACATGCAGCATGCAATGTCTGCAGCAGACTAGTCCCGTGCACCAGATCCAGCATGTGGGGCTCATGTAGACCCCTGCCCCATGGAACCTGATGAGTTTGACTGATCTAGAAAATGTCCCTGCCTGGGTACCTCTGCACAGATGAGTATGTCTTAACGTTCTGTTCAGGGGTACTTCCATTAAATAAATCCCACCATGAAGACACCACTGTATTGCACAGGCAATGGTGGGCTGGTGCACAACACCCCTTTGAAGGCTTCTTTGTTATGGAATTACCCATGAGAAAAGGTGAAGCTGGCATGCTCACAGCACTGAAGTCTACAACATTATTCCCCCACAGAAAAGCTCCACACAAATGCCAGATCTCTGACCTCCTGGGACCACTTCAGTAGATTTTGGAATGAACTATTTCTATTTTGATCTGCGTTGTTTGTAAATTCAGACCCTAACCTCTTCAAGGAAGGGGCTTTGCTATATTCTGTATCTAGTAAACATTAATGTTGCTGTGGCTGCTTAAACAAAAACACATTTATTATTAATACACACAGCTCTCAAGCTAACAGAAGAGATTCCCCTAAAGTATTCATAGGCTAAATGCTGTGCAGGGCAAGTTTTTATGGTTCACGCTGCCCTGTGAATTGCTCTCTAATTTCAATACATCTCCCTAGAGAAACAAAGACATCTTAAGCTTATCAACCCATCCTGGGGCGTTTTCAAGTAAAGATAATACTGAATCATAAAGACCAGCTTTGTGATGTACACAAGGACTAGAGCACAGCTAAGTAAACTAGAAGAGCTAAGAAGCAAAGTAAAATGCATAGAAGTGGCCACTGGCCAATTCTCTACCACACATGCACTGAAACACCAAGGGATGATACTCACTAATGGAAAAGGGGGGGGGGAGGGAGGGGGGCCCTTACTGCAATCAAAGTAACTCAGACAACTGATTCAATGTCCACCCAACCCTGGCTCACATTGTGAAAGCCCCAAATTCTTATTCTGCCTCATGGAAGAATATCCTCCTAGCCCAGGAGTGGTCAATTATTTTGGCTGGAGGGCCACTTAATGAGTTTTAGGGACCTATCAAGGGTCATATCCATTTCTGTGTCCGTCTCTCATTGTCTCTCTTCCCTCTCTCTGGGCGTGTCTACACACTTACTAATGTGCCATAGTTACTGTATATTAAGTTTAATACCTTTATTACCAGGTACTAAATCAATGTATAGTAACTGGCACTACTGAGCGTAAGCACAGTTTGCCATGACATGCTAATGCACAGTAGAACTGGTATACCGCGCATTCAGCGTCTTGTGTAGACGCACCTTCTGTCTCTTTCTCTGTGTGTGCATGCATCTCTCTCTGTCTGTGTCTCTCTCTCTCCCCGCTTCCTTCCCTCCCTCCAGAAGCCCCCAGGAACCCTGAAGCTCAGCTGTGGACCCAGGCAAGAGCTGCTGCCGTGTTGGGCAGGTGCCAGTGTCAGCTTCAGCCAGGTTCTGGAGGGAGGGTAGAAGGGAGGGAGGGGAAGCAAGACAGAGAGACAAGAAGAGACAGAGTGACGCTGGCACCCACCCAGCACAGCAGCAGCTCCTGCCTGTGCCCGCATCTGACGCCGCTGGCAGGTTCCAGGTCAGGGCTGTGGTGGGAGCTTCCATTACACCAGGAAGGTGGCAGGTCAACTGCAGACGCTATGGGCAGGTTCTGCATCCAGGCTCCTGAACCTGCCCACAGTGACAGCTGACACCACCACCCACTCACAGTGTGGACTGGAGGCCCCACCTGGGTCCACAGCTGATGATGCTGGGCCAAAGCCGTCCCACTTACCCAGCATCACGCAGTGGCCACGGCTGCCCATGCACCAGATCCAGTGAGTTGGCAACCATCCACCCACGGGGCCAGACTGAATCCAGCGATGGTCTCGATCTGGCCTGCTGGCCTTATTTTACCCACCCCTGTCTTACCCCCAGACGTGGCACCCAATGTAACCCTGTGCATGGCAAGCAAGAATCACTTTGCCGTCTTTCAGTATCCAGTCTCATGCGTATCCTTCAAGTACCACTGATGACCACATAATTACCTTTCTTTTGAGTCCCCAGGGCTATTCCATGAATAAAATATGTTCTGCAACCAAATTTTCAATTGGGCAGAGATCCATTTGCAGGGCAGGACATACACAGCTGAACAGGAGATGAATAGAGGCCATGCTGGAGCCAGGCAGTGGGACACCACATTACCATAGGGAGACAGGCTTAGAGCATTAGTAACAGATACTCCTTTCTATAGTAGGGAGCCATTGCTTAAGAGGGCTGCAAAGCCAATTCAAACTGCCTGCAGGCCATACCACGTTGGGGTGCGAATGGCAGGCACATCACAAAGCTGTAAGGCTGTGAGCTATTGCTTTCACCATAAGGGCTTATTAGCTTTGCAGAACACACGCACCAAGATGAGCATTTACTTGTTCACGCAAGTGATGGGCTTTTGAAGCTGGTTCCCTCTGCTTAGTTGCACTCTGTTGTTTAGCCCTGCAGGGCACCTAAATGGATATAGGAACGGCAGTCACTAGCTGGAAGTGCTGACTCTAAAGTTACTGTGACCAGTCCCGTCCCATAGTGTTTTTATTAAAAAACTGGTAAAACTTAACATATGTCTAAATTTCTTCCCTATGGCCAACTCCTTTTCTTCCTGCCCTCTCTGACCTTGCAAAAGCATCCTGCTGGGGACTGAGGTTCCATGGCAAAAGTCACCTAGGAGATCAGGTCTTCCAAGTCATGTTCTTCCCATCCTCTCACTCCTTTATTAGCAGCTGAACCCAAACACTTCTGATATGAATATCTCCAGGGACATAACAGCTTCAGGGGCACTGCATCCAAATCTAAAACCACTTGTTTCAACCTGGGGCATGTAACAGGACATTCTTGGCATTTGGGATATTCTTCCTTGTAGTTATGGGTGAGGGTTTGAAAAGATAAAATAGGGAGATTCTTTGTGTCAAGTGCCCATCAACACAGGGGACTTTGCATGCTGGCCCAGACGCCTCTTCCAGTCCTCTTATTCCTATTACCAGCTACATTAAGCCCCAAGTCATGGGGTCACAAGACAAGGCCTCAAGGCCCACCTGTGGGATGTGGCAGTGGCAATGCATGAGGACAAAAAGTTGTGAAGGGATACTGGATGTACCCACAGAGAAACATGAGCACTAATCTGCCTTGGTGGAGGAATACAGGGAAAGCAGGTCCTAACAAGAATCCATCCTGAAACCTGGCCTCTAAGTCCTCTTGTGAGCAAAACTGAAATGAGAACTAACTGCCCACGCTCCGTTTAAGCAGTTAGACAACCTCCTTGTCACTTGCATTTATTCAGATTCTTCCCCTGGCCATGCAGCATGGCCAACCTGGACAATCCTGCACCCTCTGTGATACAAGTGACAAGATGCCAAATTACAACACTAGAGAAACTTAATTATTTCTACCCACTAGAACAATCTCGTTCCCACATTCCTGAGAGCCTTGCGCGATGAGATGCCAGCAGGATTTTGCTATTAATATCTCTGCTTGACTAACAGTAATGAGCATTAACATTATCCTGCCTAAGAGGAAGAGAGAGATCAGACACACTTGAGCCTACTGGATGTGACACTTAATTCGTGGCCTCTATCACATTAACACTGCTGGGTGGTGCTGTGCAGGCTTTACTCTGTTGTTCTGATTGCCAAGGAATAAATAACAAAGAACCCGGTACACTGAACAGCAGTCCCGCCAGCAGTAGCCAGATGGGGGAAGATCACTGGGAGGTGCTTTCCCCTCCTCAGAGTTAAAGTTTGCTGCCCCTACAGCACTCTCAGTTTCTATTAGGTTCAGAGAGAGAAGGCCAAATGATCCCCATATCACTCTTGTTGGCCGGCAGGTTCAGCTGCTCTGTAGCAGTGCTATCACCTGCAACCTGGTTATATCTAGGCTCATGGCAGATGACAGGCTTGGAAGCAAGAGCTTTTTTTGCTTTTTTTTTTTTTTTACTCACAATTACAGAGCTGGTCCAACAAAAAATATTACTAAAAAATCTTTGTTTCACCCAGTGAGATAAAAGTACTGTGATGGTGGATTATTAAGTTGTCCATCTTTCTCCATCTATGGTCTTGTTGCATACTTCAAAATGTCACCTCTTTGGGACAAGTACTATTTTGCCCTGTGTTTGTATACCACTTCACACAATGAGGTCCTTCCAGCTCTATGACCAGGGCTCTGGTCATATAGACCAGGGGTAGGCAAAATGTGGCCTGGGGGCTGGATGCGGCCTGCCAGGCCATTCTATCCCGCCTGCAGGACCCCTAAAAAAATTTAGAAAATTAATATTTATCTGCCCCTGGATGCCTATCATGCGGCCCTCGATGGCTTGCCAAAACTCAGTAAACGGCCCTCCACCCAAAATAACTGCCTGCCCCTGATATAGACAATAAATAAGTAAAGAGGGGTTACTGGTCTAGCAAATCAGTGAAATGCACATTAAAAAAATATTCTGCAGAATAATCAACAGGATTACAGCAAAAACATTTCTACTACAATCAGACTCTATGATGATTTCTCATTTCATTACTCATTCAAACTGTGTGTATGGATGTTGTTTATTTCACAGCAAAAAATCCTCAAGAGAGTCAGCTTTGTAAAGTGATTTAATGGGAAGGAACAGAAACAAGGCTTTTCCTATTTGCACAGGATTTCCTGTAAATTGAAGGATTTTTAATAGAATGCTTCAAGAGGATGTTTCTATAAAAGAGCTGAAGAGTTGAAAATAATAAGAGCCACTGCAATCTGAGCTGTTAGGATGTTGTGAGCACATGCCCTATTTTGCTGAAACTTGCTTATGTGTTTTGCAAACTAGACCCCCTAAATTCACCAACTGTCATGCAGATTTTTAAGAGCATGATTTTCTTCTGGCTTGAAATAGATCAGACTGCTAAAAAACACCCTCTCAGTGTCAGTTTAAAAATTTATCCTTACTACTCACTGTGCACTTAAAAAAAGAAAAGACCACCACCCAAAATGTTCAAAAATTTCAGGCATCTTGGTTTTTAGGGAGCTAACTCACTTTACAAAGGGATCAGAAAATACTGAGCACCTCCCCTTTCAAGGCATCTCAAGTTGGGCACCCAAAA
Organism: Crocodylus porosus; assembly: GCF_001723895.1. Taxonomy (NCBI): domain Eukaryota; kingdom Metazoa; phylum Chordata; order Crocodylia; family Crocodylidae; genus Crocodylus; species Crocodylus porosus. The sequence goes on along the minus strand of NW_017728937.1, from coordinate 4,264,331 downwards.
TTACTATTCCCATTTTAAACTTCTTGAAAGTTGAAATTATTAAGCTTTTATCTGGAGATGCAGTGACTTGTAAAACTTCTGCCTGGTAGCCACCTTGTAATCACAGCACAGAAATCAGCATGCAGGACCTTAATGGGGGTGGTGGGGCAACAGGTAAGAAAAGTTTAACCATTTTATTTTCAGTCCTTGTTGTCACTTTAAAGCTTTCCTTCACAACATTCTCAGCTGCAAATGGGATAAAAACACATCTCCCAGATCTGTGGTAGTAAGGGAAAGAGAAGAGAGAGCAACAAGCAGCAACTCAATAGTGGGATACAGCACAAGGTGTGAACACTTGCTGGACAGTATTTGTTACACCAGAGGTTTCCAGGTTTTTTAAACCCAAAGGCCAATGTCAACCCTCAAATTCATCACATACCTCCCCCTTGCACCCTTCAGGTCAAACTTTAATTTGTAGGGATGGGGGAGGGACAGATGCAATCTACAGACCACAGTATGGTAATTACTGCACTATGGGGCAGGGCACAGGCTGCTGTCCCCTACTCCAAGAGACCACATACATAAACCATCGGCCTTCTACACATTCCCACTTCAGAAGACTCCAGACACAGACCCATGGGCGACTGATGACACACCTTAGTTGGGGGCTGGGGTGGGCACTTGCCCTCCCAGCATCCAGTCATCAACTGGTGGGGGCCCTCCCTGTGGCAAAACTCACTGACCAGGAAGTGGCCGTGGCGGTGCTACATCCAGCACTCCCACTCCCTGGCCGGCACTCATGGGCGGGCACCAGCACTCCCGCCTTCTGCCCCTTGCCTATCACCTAAGCGGGGAGCACAACTGGTCGGGGGTTCACCAGCACTCTCAGGGGCTGCGTGTGCACCCCTGTGCATTCCCTACATGTCGCCATTGCACAGACCCTGAGCTTCTCCATCTCCAGTATAGTGCATCCTTCTCAGGGAGCATGCAACTTGAGAGACCCCTTGATTTACCCTAGCCCTATCTTAATTTATTGCCATCATACCTCATACTTCCCTTCATTTTTCTGCTTCATAGTCTCGACGTCCAGCAGGAGCGACCAGACCTGGCCTCGCACCTGGAGGGGGATCCCTTTGTAAACCCTGCGGCACATCTGCAAATCAAAAGGAAAATGAAACAAAGTTAGTGGAACAAGTCTCCAGGAGTGGAGTAATTTAATCACCCAATCACTCCCTAAACAGAGCATCTTACAGACACCATTCAATAGGGAAGTAAGTGACTGGGAAACCAATGACCCATCACAGTCTACTAACAGCCCTTAAGAGATCACTTCCATTCATTAGGAGGAGCTTTCCCTTGGCAGTAAGAGTTGGGAGCATCTTGACTCTGGTCCTTTTTTCTGGATTTTCCATGCTGTATGGCCAGAGGCAACCACCACGTGGACCAGGGGCCAAGAAAACTAAGACCCAGCTCTGCCACCCACTGGCTGCAATATGTTGGCCAACTCACTTCACTTGACCATGCCGCAGAGGCATGTTTACCAAAATTAAGATGGTACCTCCCTCTCTCCAGAGGCTGAGAAGATCCCTGTAAATGTTCAGTGTTAACACCCAGTATCAAGATGCACTGTTACCAGAAAACAAATTTTGCTTGGAATATCCATGTTTCTTGGAAGAACCAGACCCCAACTTCTATACATGGAGAACAGACCCCAACTTCTCCCTATTCCACATGGAGAACAGCTTGTGTATTTGATACATTACCAGCCCATCCCCTTTCTCTCCCAAGAAATCTGCATGGAGCTGATCGCACAGGGGTGGGAGATGCAGTCAAGGAGGGCTGTGGTCTAGGAACACACAGGTTAAACCAAAGATCTTTGTGCCATGCAGGGAGCAGGATTGCTGCTGCAGAGGAAGGCAGAATCCTCAGTGCCTCCATGTGAATAGTCCAGAATGTCCCCTCACTTTAGGAGAAAATGCTTCTCCTGTCAGGTGGGAGGGCAGCACCCTACCCTCAGATACAAAACCTTGGGAGGTGCTAGTGGAGATTCCCAGACAAGCAATCTGGTCCTGCCTATCACTTTTGGCAGGGGAACTGAACACAACTACTGGGAAGGAAGTAAAACTGTGGCAAGAATATTTCTAACACAAGGGGGGAAAGCCGGTGTCTGTACAGATCTGAAACTGCTTTGTTTTGCCCCTTCTTTTGCTTCATTTATAAAGCCAACCCTTGCTGAAAAAAGCTCCCTAAGCAAAGGGCAACAGAACAACCTTTTAAAGAAAGTTATAGCCTTATTGTTCCTACTAGAAACAGAGAAGTTTTGGGTTTTTTTTTTAAAAAATGTCCATTTCTGAATATTTTCTCCTCCTCAGTTCTTCTCACTCTCAAATTGTCTTCCAGATGTACTGTAAAGCCAACAGCATTACTCTTTGCAGTTAAGGAGTCCTTCATGCTTTCTTTTATCTCAGTACGCTGCCCAAAGTCTACTCCTGTCACCCATTTAATTAAATTCTGCCTGCTGTTTCCACAGGCATTTTTCTGCTCTATAGGATGGTGTTAGTAAAGGCCAGCTGCATTATGCTTGTCTATAAGGTTTTGATGGGCTCATAAACAGAATCAGAGGCAGTTTTCTATTTTCCTATTGACATGCATCTTGCATAAGATCACTTTTATAGGACCATCTTCCTGCTTCAGATTCTGAACTTAACCAAATTTGTATATCACACTAATAAAGAGAATATGGAGCAGATATGTATTCCATGGCCTGCAGTTTACAGGCAGGAAATGCACTTATGACTTTGCAGGATCCACTTGCAGGATCTACTGTTTAGGTAAACCCCTCACTGAGTTGTGCTCCTCCTGGATTAAAAAGTCATGAACTCACATTCCCATGCTTTGTTAAAAATCTTGAAGTAGTGCCTAGCCATAGCAGTCAGGATCCAAGAATCCATTGGGCTAGGTGCTACAAACACAGAACACAACAAGAGTCCCTGCTTCATGATGCTCACAATCTACGTATATATGTAGCACATGACAGTAGGTGGATGCAAGCAGACAGATCAATGGGGAAGCACTTGAAAATAATGAGGTCATCATACCTGGGTTCAGGTTCATAATGCATATTCAACGTGTCTATAGGTCCCCAGAGAGCACTCCAATCCTCAAATGTTGTCAGCTCAGTATTTTTATCTACTGTAAATACTCACAAAATGCCCACCCTACTTCTAAGTCTAATCTACAGATGCTTCCTCCCAGGTGCAGTGGAACAATTTTGAGCACCCATCATGTTTTCAAAGTATCTATGCCTGGAAAGTAAGTAAGCAACACACCTAGTGATGAGCATCTGTGGACTTAAACATGCAAATACTGAACAAGAACATAAAAACAAACAGCACAAGGGCTGTCCAAGGGTAATTTTTGTACTATCTGAAATGTAATTGGGGAGCCTGACATTAAGAAAGATATCATTCCATACAGTTCTGGTTCATTATCTGTTACTTTAGACCAAGCCAGTTTCCTTCAACTCCAGTTCTTGGAGGAATACTCAAGTAAAAGCAAGCATTGACTGGAGGGCTGAGAGCAGGATTACAGCTGTCCTCACTGGAGACAAGGTTCTTTGGGTAAATTTGGTATCTTTTATTAGACCAACTCAAATAGTTGGAAAAATTATTCTTAGCAAGCTTTCAGGCACCAACACTCTTTGTCAGGCTCAGGAAGCATATGTGCTCTTCCTGGATGGAGTGGTAAAGCAGCCAGAGGCCAGTACATATGCAAGAAAGCCAGTCATAACTTCACAGTCTTGGCCCAAGCCTTAGAAAAGCTCCATCATCATTTGATCTCTGGAGCGGTAACCTGTAGAACACTGCTACTCCTTCCTATTCTGCTGCTGGATCAGGTTGCACTGGAATGCAACCAATTTAAAAACAGCACGAAAGAAGTGAGCAAAGAAAACCTATGCATGTGCAATGACATAATGAGATGGAACATTAAGCCAAAGAGGCTTAAATAAGCCTTGCTGAAGGCAGGTGTCTGAATGGCTGTAGCACAATGGCTGAGAAGAGCCCAAACAAACCTGATTTGAATATGTTAAATTTGCCTCGTGATTAATTTATTTCCAAAAGGATTAGGAGAGATCAAGGATAACTGATGTTTTCCTGAGGTACAATGAGATGCTCAGCTCTGCAGGGAAGGAAGCATTTTGCTTTGAATTCCCAAAGATGTTAGTGCTGCACTTTAATGAACACAGATTCACAAGCATTTAGTAAACAGCTTTCAGCTGCATCTTTGTGCCAAGTCTCTCTCTGTTGGGATGGTAGCAGAAACAAGAGGATGTCTTAACTAGCTATAACATAGCTGTATTCAACAAGCTGCCACCCCTACCCCCCAGCCCTATGTTCAGCATAGAGTACAACATGCAGTAGCAACATCCTTCAATGGATGGGCACTTCTCCAATACCTGGGTTCCTTAGAGATGAATCAGTGATCTTTTTATAGAGGAAAAATGGTACTGATTTACTTGCCTCTGTTCTGAGACCAGAAGTTAAGCTCTGAAAATGTTGAGCAAGAAGAAAGAAACTTCCAACCCCAGAGAAGGACCTGATTCAATTTCTTCTTGTGACAAAGGTGGTTGTTTGACAGCTCAACAAGAGCCAGGCTTTTGGGGTGCAGTACTTTTTTTTAAAGGACACAAGGTAGTTTCTAACATGGTCTGCCAGCAGTCAAGCTAATGGCTCCCAGTCCTCATGGACAAAGTCTGTTAGGAGCCAACACTGCACTTTGGCAGCAGCCTGAAGAAGAGTAACAATGGGGAAGGCTGAGAGCAGCTCCTCCATTTCTACAGTGCCCCAGTGTAAGGTGGAATCATCACACTGATTTGAATCGATGAGGCTTTTGGATATGAAGGACTTCAAGGGGAGCTCCAGTTGTAGGTACTTTAGCTAAAAAGAGCTTGGGAACAATTGACCCAGGTACTTCCCTTTCTTTCCACCTCTTCCCCATGCTAAGTTACAATGGGATGGGACAAATTTTATTTCTGGTGTAATGCCATTTATGAAGGTCAGGGCCTAGCTATTACACTAACCTGAGGTAGTCTCAGGCAACTGAACAGTATTGTCTCTATTCCAGATATATCATTTAACTATGGGACGAGCTAAGGGAAGAGGTCACTGCAAGGAACAAAACATGTTCTTCACTGGGGTTGGCTAAGAAGCATTAGTGACTCCAGTTTGGGATAGTGAAGACAAGGAAATCTGGGGTTTAACCCCAATTACCATCACAATTTGAACCTTAGAGGAAAGGCTTGAGTGAAAACCCAGATCTCAGCTCTTCACTGCAACACTACCCTGAGTTAGATCACTTGGGTTAAACAACTTGAATTAACATCCACTTTTTTGTGGTGTAAGACACATTCTTTGCAGGTAAAGCGATATAGTCCCTCTAGTGTAGGCCTTGCTATCTCGGTATAAGTACAGCTATTTCTGTTTGGAAAGTAAATAAACTAAACCAAAAAAGTACCATTAGATTAGCATAACTGCATCCAAGCTAGGGATGGAATTATTTTAGTAAGACACACGTGTCTCTAATAGGAACTGCTCTACTGGTACAAATCCAGGTATATGGCAGGCCTAAAGCTCAGCCTCCTGTGGCAGCAGCTGAACACAAGTCCCAGGCTTGGCCCAGAGCCTTAAAGTGAACCTGTAGTTTTGTCTAAACTGTTACTTTACTTTAAGGCTCTTTTCATTAGGAGAATCCCACACTAGTGCTCATTAGGAGATAGATGCAAGATACAGAAAGGGATTAAAGATATCCAGGTGCATGGAGATCAGTTATTTAAGAACCCACTGGGAACCATTCAACGCAAAGCAAAGCTGAAAAAGCCAAGGGAAGCAGGCAGACACCCAAAGGAACTCTGAAAGAGGAAACCTTTTATTGAGAAGAGCTGGTGCTTGTGAGGAGCTACAGCTAGATAGTTCCTGGGTGAAGCATCCTACCCTGTGCTGAAAACACCTGCATTTAATGTCAAAGAAGAAAGGGCTTCTTTATTTTAGACCAGGACTAACTTAAAAGAGCCCCAGAGTTCAGTGACTCATCTATCAATGGTCTCGACTTTTTCTGGTGAGGAAGTCTTGGCTGTTACCAGATCAGGGAGCTCTCTGCAAGGTGGAGGCTGGACAGCTGTTCCTACAAGTGTAACCCCATGAGGGACATAGGGGAGAGGGTTTCAGTCTCCAGTGACACAGTGTTTTTTTGTCACTGATGACTGTCCCAAGCTCAGCCCCTGGGAAGGCCACTTACCTTTGCCCTTTCACCATTTGTTTCTAATATTTTGTATAATAAATGTTTAAAATGCCAAAAATAATAATAAAGTGTCTCTCTCTCTCACTTTCATGCTTAAAGTTTCTATTCCTCTGCAAGTCGCTTGTTCTCTGCCCCTGCTCCCTCCTTTAAGCAGGGAAAGACTGGTTCTTTACCCAGAGTTTCTTCACTAAATAAAGGAGGGTCTTACTTATGTAGTCAAATGGAAAACATAGCAGAGAATCCAGCAAAGGAATTAAGCAAAAGAGAAACATATGCAGACAGCAGAGGGGATTCTCAACTCAACTAACACTAACTCAAGTGTGGCCAACCTGCCGCATGCCTGATGCAAGTGGCATGGCTTGGGCAAAGAGCACAGGGCAGGAAGCAGAAAGCCAAGCAACAGCTTGAGCTGGGGAAGGGAATTGGAGTGGCACTCAGGGAGAGCATGGCTGCTGCTGTACTAGATTATACACCACTGTTTCTTCTGTGTGGTATCCTTTAGCCCTGAACAGGTGGGAACCCACTGGGACCACACAGTCTTGGATACAATGATGGAGCAGCAGGCACTATCAGAAACAATTTTCATAAATCTCTCACAGACTTCTTCTTCACAGATGTCCCTTGTCATGACAGGGCTCTCTTTTCATTTCAAAGACAAGGGTGCCTTTCCCATGGGAAGTTTCCATAACAAGCTATTCTGTTCTCTGTTAATACAGGGTCTTCATAAAGTCCTTGTGCACTTTTAAACTTTAATAACTTAGGTTGTAGGTATGATAGAAACAATCTGTAAACGGCATTTAAAAGCAAATTTATTATATTTTTAGGACAACTGGAGTATACAGTACTAGACTTCATAAGTAATACCTAATTTGTTCTTAGATAAGATGGATCTCCGTGCCACTACACTCTGAATGTACGACAGTTCCTAAATGACGTTTTCCCAGAGAAGTGTATAGGCAGAGGTGGACCAATTGCTTGGCCACCTCATTCACCTGACCTGTTGCTGTTGGACTTCTTTTTATGGGGACATCGTAAAAGTGTAGTTTACTTGTCAAAACCACTTTCTTTGGTGGAACTTAGGGCTAGTATCACCAATGCAATTAGTGCACTAACTCAAGAGCAACTGGGAAATATTTTCAAGGGGTTGGAAGATCAGATTGAGCACTGTATCAAGATGGATGGTGGCTATGGTGAAGTCTAGCATTGTGTACTCTAGCTGCCCTAAAACTTAAATAAATTTGCTTTTAAATGTTGTTTACAGATTTCTTCTATCATACCTACAACCTAAGTTATTAAAGTTTAAAAGTGCACAAGGACTTTATGAAGACCCTATATGACATTGTGATAACTCAAAACAACACAGGTTGCAGTTTGTTAGTGAAACATTAAGGCAAAGAGCTGCTATGATATAAGGCAGGGGTGCTCAACCCTGATTTGGCCCATGGACTATGGCATCTGACCCATGGGGCTCCCCACAGACAGGGAGATTTGGCAATTAATATTGCCACCCATCCCCAATGCCAAATTTTCAAGTTCCTCATGGCCAGATTGAGGCCAGGCCGTGCTCCCTCCCCTTTACAGCCAGATCAGGGCTGGGCCACGCCCCTTGACCCCTGCAGAGCTAGGCTGGGGCTGGGCCATGCCTCCTCCCCTCACACGACTGGATCAGGGCCAGGCCACCCCCAACACCCCTCCACATGCCCAGATCAGGCCCTGCCACACCTGCTCTGCACACTGGATCAGGCCCACTGGCCTGATCTGGTGCACAGGGCAAAAAAGTTGAATTCCATTGACAACGACTGCAAGGCAAGGCCTCATCACACTCCCTACACAGGAAATAGTTTTTGTGTGCTTTCCTAAACTCAGCATTCAAACCACCCTCAACATACCCACTGATAACATGAACCCTATGGATTCCAACAGAGGGAAAATCTGCACAACTTCTAAATCCACCATCTGAACTTCATGAGGACATTCAGTCCTCCTGTGCAGTAAGGTCTTAGCAGCTTGCATCTGAAAAAGCAATCCAATATTATTTTATGAGCGACTGTTACTGGGACAGAGGAAACACCCAGATGAAGAACTTGCACTACTTCAAAAAGCAGAACTGAGCGTTTACATTTCATTCCCTGTAATTTTGTACTGGTTATGTTTCATAACTGTAGGCTTTTCTGACATTCCAAAATCAAGGCTTCCCCATGTAAGAGTCCACAGAAATCCCAGGAAATGAGCAAAAATCCATTGCTAGACCTGAATGGGAGTGAGATCCAGACCCTGTAAATTTCCATGTCATCCAACTTAATCTTTCTTCACCTGGTCACTCTTTGCACTTTAGACCCAGCACTATTCCTATTGATTTAATTGAAAGCAGGAGGCAAGATCTTTAGCACTCAGACAATGCCTCCTCTGTACAGGAGAGTTGTGAACATGTATGGTTCGCTATAAGCAATTACTTTGTTTGTTGTTACAAGAGCGCTCTCTGCTTTTCAGCCAGAAAGCAACAAACCCTCAAAATTGATCCTTAGAAGGTAGTCACTTTTGACTCCCTTTGCCACTATCTGCCCAGGCACACAGACACACTGTAAGCCCATTAAGTAACTGTATATTGTTCATGTTGGAAGTTACTAAAACCGAGCTCAAAACTTGTTTAAGAAACCGAGTAAGAGCCGAGATTCCTGTTTTTCTACTTTGCCTTACACAAAATATTTGGTTGAGAATTAAGTGAGAATATGGTTTGACCTTTGCTGATGTTGCCAATGCAGTAATCTAATCAGAACCACACAGTCAACTACACAGCGGTTTCCCAGAACCACAGAGCATGAACATTAAAGCTCAAAGTCCCAAATCCCAAAGCCTAAACCAAAAGACCATTCTTTGCCAAAGAAACTACCAGTTCCTCAGAAAATATAGCCAAGAGGTGCTGGTTAACTGTGTACGCTGTACAGAGGAAACCATCCCTCACTTCAGATTGTCTGCGGAGCTCATGATAGATGGAAGTGCACAGATTTAACTTCCTTAGTTACAAACATTACACTTCCTTTCCTTTCATTTCAACAAGTGATCCTTTCCTCACATTATGCCACACGTGAGCATTCCTGGTCCATTTCAGTTACCAACACCATCCCAAAGACTGCACTTTATGCAGCTCAATTCCTTCTTCTCACTGTGCTTTTATTTACCCATGGAGACCTACATTTTCAGAAGTAGTGATTGCTGGTGTCCAAATTTAGACTTTTAAATAAAGCCCTGATTATCCAAGAGTGCAGAGCACACAACCACTAAAAATGAGGCCTCAAATATGGTGTTTCAAACTTCAGGCAGAAACATTTTCAGCGTGCTCTGGGATTTTTTTTTCCATCTGACTTAAGAAGCATCACAGAAATAAGTTCATTTAACCTGTCAGTGCAGCTTTAAATTAGATGGGTTTTTTATGCAGATTTGTAGATGTGAACTAAACCACACGCCAAAGCATTTACAAGGGCAAAATCCCAGGTGGGATAATAGCTTTTACGTACATACATACATATATATGCATATATACACATACACAAAACTCTGCAAAGTACGTGTATACTGTAAAAAAGAAGGTGTGTTCTTAATTCTCCTTGGCAAATCTGAGTTAACTTGATTTAAAACAACAATAAAAGCAAAGTAGATTAGGATTTAACTCAGGCTAGCAATTTGAATTTGAGCCTTTAAAGTAGCAGTCAGTGAAGTTTTCCAGTAGTGGGCTGAAATGATCCAGTTTGGGTCCAAGACAGGCCAATGTTAGGTCCCAATCACTGTCACCACCATTTCTCCCAATGACCTGGCTATAGTGCAGCAGAGGAAAGGGCTTGGCTGTCCAGCTACATCATGGCATAGCATGGTATGGGCCAAGGCCCTGCTACTGAATGCCACTGAAGACCCTGTCACCAAATACTGATGAAGCCTCAGCTCTGTGACTGGACCCAATGGTTCAGTGAGCTAGATACAGCCTGTGAGCCATAGGTTGCTGATCTCTGTTCTAAAGGTACTTGGCTAATGCAAGTTAAAGTGCAAATTACCTTGCCTTCATTGCCATGTCAACTCAAGTTAGCTAACAGAGGTGAGACAGCCCATCCGATGAACACCTTTTGCGGTGTCAGCATCTCTAAGTGCTAAAGAAATTTACCTAGTCCTTTTGGAATATGAAAAACTATCCTGTTAATACCAATTTGAGTTAGAGAACACGGTAGGGCTCCTGCACTTCTCCCTGCCAAAGCTACTGAGAAATAGAGAATAACTGAAAGAATAGTAAATTAGACAGGAAGACAATAAAAATCCAGTGCTAGTCTTCAGCCCCATTCATACTAAAATCTACATCAATTTGTAGTTCCAAGGAAAATATTATTCTATTTTCTCGCATATAACATGTCCCAGAATAGATTTTAAAACTTTATTAGTGAATGTTAAAAGCTGTGGTTAGCTACATGAGTTTGTGGGGATTAAAGAGGATATGGAACCCAGTGCATCGTGACTACAGGGAGCATAGTTGGAACGTGTTGGTGCAGTTGGTCATGCAGCCTATGTTAGCCCAGGGTAAATGGGGGAAAGAAAACAGCAACGCTGTTGAGAGGATACATGGCCTCACGTATTGTAATCACACCAGCTAAAGAGTGAAGCTTGCTGCCAACCCAGTGTACTGTATGGAAGCTGTGCACCCACCCCAAGCTCTGGGTCTAGCACCACGCACCGGGTCCACTCATGGCCTGACCCAACACACTGGCTTGATCCGATGTATGTGGCCATGTCATCCAGCCAGGATCCAGAATTTTTTTTTGGCAGGGGAAGCAGTGGCAGTTTTAATTGCCAGGGCTCCCATTGCTGCAGCAATTAAAGCTGCCAACACTCCTTTGCCACCAAATTTCCAAACTTGCAAAGACCCATATTTCTGGCATATAATGAGCACCCCAATTTCCACCAAATGGTTTGGGAAGGGGAAGGCGGGAGGAGGAGGTGGTGCCTTTTTTTTTTTTTTTTTTTGCAAGACTATATAGTAATCATGCATCCTTTTTTGTTTCTTCAACAAAACATTAAGATTCTTCATGCATTTTCACCACTGATTCCTCCATAATTAGGGCATCTATAAAAAACACTTTGAATCCGTGATGCTAGCATGAGGGAGTCTGTTCTGATACTTCTCACACTTCCCCCATCCACTTTTGTTCTGCACAGATGGTCCCAATCATGCTTGCTCTTAAAAAGCAGGCTCAAGTCTCCAATGTTTCTCAATAAAGGCTAGAAAAAATACCCTTCCTCATTCTGTTGAACAAGATTGCTCAAAAGGAAACAATTACATGGTTTCTTTTAGTATCTTTTTCATTAGGAGAGTCAAAAACACCCACAATCCAATACTCCCATATCTAGGAAAGTTGGAAGCTGAACAGATGTAGAAAACTGAATCTTTTTGTGGTTATTTTGCTGTGAACATATTTGATTGTGTCATTCATTGTTAGTTTGCCATCCCTTTCTTTGTCATAAATAAAGGGACTGTCAGACCCTGCTAGCTGGGATGGATGTTCAACAACTTCACCCACGTCTATTTCTTCTGTGGCACTGTGCCATCCCCTTGATCTGACTAGCGCATGGGAAGTGCAATGAGAATTAAAGGGCTTGGGGGATTTTTAAATGAACAAAATTCCCATTTCACCTTTTTAAACACACTTGGGGTGACAAAGGAATGTTAGAGATGTTAATGGAGCCTCAGTATTCCCAAGAGATGCGTATGGGAGTACTGAGATCAGAAAAATTGAAGCACAGCAGTTTAAAAGCTAGGCCCAAGTTTGGAGTAAGCTGTTGGCAGAACTAACAATTTCAACGTTCATCTGAAAAGCACAGATTCTTGGCTTCCAGTCCTGGCCCCCAACTACTAGACAAGACTCCCTGTCCTATGTTAATGAATATTAAGGCTGATGCCAACTGGAATTATATGTGAACAGAAAGAATAGATATTTTGGTCTCGACTTCCGGCTAGGAAGCAGCAGCAAAATGATAGCTCTTCCTCAGAATAGCCATTGCTGACATCATATACGGACCTAGTCACACATAAGCAAGTGTAACTTTCAATCTGAAAATCCATTTGGAATAATATTGGAAATGATGAGGACACACTGGGTCAGACCAAAGACCCACCTAGCCCAGGTTCCTGCTTCTTATAGAGGCAGAAAGTGAATGCTGAAGGGAAAAGTATTTCTGCAGGGCTTATCCTAGTTGATCTGTCCCCTGCCCCTCTTCCAGCATCCAGAGGCCTAGAACTTCTCATTTGTAGTTGTACCCTTCACTATGTTGTAAGACTCACCAATGGACCTATCCGGTATGAATTTATCCCATCCCTTTTGAACCTGGTTAAATTATCAGCTTCTACCATCTTGTGCTAATGAGTTCCATAAGTCAAGTATACATTTTGTGAAAAAGATCTTTATTTTTAAACCTGGTTTCTAATAATTTTGTTGTACATTCCCTAGTTCTTGTACTGTAAAAGATGGGAAATACTAAATCCCTATGTATTATCATCACAGCATTTTTTATTGCCTCCTGGGGTAACAAGGAATAATGGTCACAAACTGACAGAGAGCAGGTTTAGGTTAGATATCAGGAAAAAACTTCATGGTAAAGGTGGCCAAAATTTGGAGTGGGCTTCCAAGGGAGGTGGTGCTCTCCCCTACCTTGGGGGTCTTTAAGAGAAGGCTGGATAGGCATCTGGCTGACCCCAGCACTCTTTCCTGCCTAGGTAGGGAGTCAGACTCGATGATCTGTTGAGGTCCCTTCTGACCCTAGCATCTATGAATCTGTATATTAAATCTAATATTGAGCCAAAGTGTAACAGTAATTCATTTTTCGCATGTACATTGCACCTCATTGCAAAGAATTTATAAATCGTTTCACTTGGCATCCACAGATACCAGTGAAGCCACCATGTTTTAGCAGGACAAAATACGAGGGGGAGAGGAAAGCAGCGTAAAATATATTCATAAGACAAGACAGAGGGATCATTCCTACCCTTATAAGAAACAAATGAGAACTTTGTGGCCCACCCACCCACAGCACCCAGGTCCCCGGGGTTTTGGAAATCACACCCAAGCTATACCCTTTGCTTTACCATACCATAAGTGCAACTTTAGTTTTATGCTTCTGTCCTATCTTATCAATGATCTAGGAGCTGAGTAAATATTTTGGGGCTTGTGCTATGAATATCTGATGGTGTGTTAAAATAACTGGAACTTGCCTTGCTGTTCTTTATTTTAACTCCTATATTTTGGCATATTAGTGACACTCACATAGGCAGCTCTAAGATAGCGATTTAAATGGGTTTAGACAGCCAAGTCAGAAAGAAGATACACAATACTACAGGTCTAAACTAGACAAATAAAAATACTCCCCCTCCCACCCATACTTCTCTCTCAAGAAAACACTCTTACAGAAAAGCGCTAAGTGGGTCATTGTTAGCCAAATTTTCATAGGGGTTCCTAGATTATGCATGCACAAGGAAGTTAGCCTGGCATATGCAGTAACCATTTTTTCATGCACAAGAATCCAGGTAGGCATGATTTTTTTTTTTTTTAAAAATTGGGCACAAGTGCATAATTTTGAAAGGCAAAATTTCAATGACTTTTTTAAAAGATGATCTTATGCCATAACCAGTCTCTCCTCACTTGCCATTCCAAGACTATACTCAACTTTTAAAGGTAGAATTTGCAAGCCATTTTTTCCAAACTGAGCTACATCACCATTCCCCACTCTCCAACAGTATTACAAATTACAAGTTTTATTATCTTTTCCTCTCCGTACCTTGTCACTGCTTCTGTATTTGGTCCATTTCTTCAGCATTTTTAGCCATTTGCCCACTCGCTCTATCTCCTGCAGTTTGTGCTGGAAAAAAATCAGTTCAACCCAAACAATATTACAGAAGAAGGACTTTTCAGTCTCATTAAACTAAACCGTGTGATAACATCATCTCACATTCAGTTTCATACACACACCTTTTGTAGCAGTGACAGGAAATAATGAGAAGTGCTTGCAGGGGTAAACAGCCTCTTCCCAAACTAAGGAATGAAGTGCAGCAGAGGCCAGTGAAATGCCCAGGCTGGATACACAGACCCTCCTTGCAAAAGGAGCATTCCTTGACAGTCACAGATGTTACAGTGCACACCCAACCACAAGCTGCTCCACACTGCATCTACCAGATGGCAGACAGCTGCTAGAGAAGGTTTAGTCCCAGTTAGGGTTCTGATCTGGAAACTGGACAGTCATGTTACTGCAAAGCAAGCAGGTCCCTTGTGGTGGTAAGGAAGTAAACTTTACTAGTTGAGCTGACAAGAAGCCTGTTCACACCCTATCACTCACAATATAAGCATGTCACAAGGATTTTCACTCGGAGGTAAGTTCTAGATTGACCTCCCCCCAAACCGCAGTGCAGTTATGAAGTCTTAAACTCTGAGATCCTGAAACTAAAGGCTTAGTAAAAACTGAATCCATTTCTTTTTCTGAAATAATCTTGGGCTTCCTTGAATCTGCAGAGAAACCTCCCCTAACAGACTAGTTCTCTTCTGCTAAGACAGAGCCATCTAACCGTGGCTTGAATATCAAAAAGTGGGGGGGCTGTGATCTACTGGCAGCTGTACCAATGCACAAGGTTTAAGATTAATGTATCAACATCATGCCCTGCTCAGCTTCCTTAGTGTTCAAAAGACTAGTTCCACAACTCAGGGTAAAATCTGATTCTGACCTCCTCTCATTGCAGTTTTTATTCCATTAGTACTGAATGACTAGCTACATTTCAGGACTTGCAACCAGTGAACTTAGCTGGGGGCTCAATACTTACCACAGGACAGAAACCTAGTAGAGTACCTCAGCTCTCCATTTTCCCTGCTCCAAAGTGAGCTAACACCACTAGGAGTTTCCACCACTTCCCTAGCATGTGGTGGTTGGCTCGCCCCAGCATGCAACACTTTGAGAGCTGCCCCTCAGTGAGCAGATTTCCTGAGACGACTTTATGGTAAGGAGTTACTCCATTAACCTCACAGCCACAGTCAAGGTGAAGCTGGTTTTTATTTATTTGAAGAAAATTGTGCTCATGTGCCATGCCTAATGTCTTTACTTGTTGTTAAACAGCAGGCCCCATCACTTCCCTTTTCAGCACTGTGTTTTACAAGGTCTGATTTCAACAGGCAGTAAAACTCTTCCAGTTCTTACCTTCTCTTCCACCGCACTGCGGCTCGGCAGCTCTTGTTCACTGAAAGAGTAAGAATTTGTGATTGAATCTACAGGCAAAAAACGTTTGAAGCACTACACGGTGCATAGTGGAAACATGCATTGATCAAGTGTTGAAGCAAAAATTCACTGCTTTACAGAGATGGCCTGCCTGAAAGGGAAATTAATTGTTTGTTAAAAGTTTAGGGTCAGAAGTGGCTTTTTAGTAGAACACGTAAACAAATCTTCTACTACCCTATTTTCAACAGTAAATGCTGTTTCCAAGGGGAAACTCCCACTTTCAGGACATACCTGATGTTCTGTTAGGAAAACTGGAAACAAAAAGTATTTCACGTTGAGGTCAGCCTTGCTCCTAATCAAAACACTACAGTTTGATGCTACAGTTAACTGCATCTACTTGGAAGTGTTATGGTACCTTATTCATTCCCTCGTTGTCTCTGTGCTGGAATTCCTCATTTGTATTATACCTCCCTGATGTATTATCCTCCATGCTCTAAATGAGCCAAAGCAGTGAGTCATGGGGTGTCCCATGCCACATCACGGGAGTCCGGCTAGTGATCCCAGCCCACAGAAAGAAATTTGAGCAGGAGACATCTGAACTACAGCTCCCATGATGCACTGCAGAATTTGGGAAGATGCAGTCTGAATTTTTTAACTAAGCCAAAGTATCTCAATTTAGTTTAAACCAGAACACTTTCATATGGGAACACAAAAGGGATTAGCTTTGATCAAAACAGTCGCAAGAAGAAGACTCAAATTCCTGGACTTCCCATTCCATAATATATATTGACTTTGTTGAAATATGACACAAAAGTGAGCATCAAAACATGGGTGTTTTCTCCCCAGGAAAGGCATTCCAATTCTTGACCAGCTGAACTGCTTAGGACAGAAATAAGAGGCCCCAAAAGAGTTGCTTCCTCTGCTTCTACTTCCCCCTGCATGCCAAGGTGCAAGTGCATGATGCTCCAAGTCCCAGAAACACAAGATGCACATTCTTGTACTAAGGCAGTGCTCTGCTCTAGACTGTGAACAAAGCCAGATGAGTGCTGAGACAGGCAGTCTCTGACTCTAGCTTTGGCCAACAAGAAATAGCTTCTCTCTCAAATTCTTCTGAGAACATAATGGCTGCCGCCATGGATTTTCTAAACTGTTGGCCTACTGTCAGATTCTCCCACCTGACCATCTGAAATCTTTTCAAGGAAGACTGTGTTTATTCATAGCAATTTGGGAGAATCCTTGAATGGTGGAAAATTTCCACCTCAGAAAGCTTCCATGTGTTCAAACACAAGCAGACAACACATCCATTTCACTTTATACATGTGGGACTAATCAAACAGCCAGCAACAAAGGTGTTGAAGCCACTGTCAGGTCAACAACCTACATCAACACACCACCAAGGGCAGCTGGAAGAAGACGAGGGAGTAACTTACTGGAGAAATCCAAATCTGTCCGTGACCTTATACAGGGTGAAGTCAGCATCTTCCCATGGGTCAATCTGAGCTCCTTCCTGCCTTCCCTACAAAGCAAAAGATGACAAGAGTCACCCCTGAAATGATGCCAACAGTGCAAGTTCCTCAAAGCATGAATGCACTAGTTCTTAACACTTATAGGAAAGGTATGAAAGCAAGGACTCTGGTATAAAATACTGGCCTCAGCCAGCAGGTCTCCCTTTGTACCGGCTGGCCCATGTGCCTCAGCCATGAATGCATGCACATAATTAGGGCTATGACAAAGTGTAACCCATTCTCATCTGCAAGGGGATACAGCGCTGAAGAGCACAAGTCTTATTATCTGTTCGGTCTCCAAGCCCATTCAGTCTCTCTGCTGACACTGTCAGGTCTCCTAGTCACAGAACTGGTGGTCCAAGTGAAATGGTGACAGCCTCAAAACCTCAGAGGGAGAAGGTCTGAATAAAACATGGGGAAAAATGGAAACCCAGTACCAAGTGAGAAGGAAACTGATAATGAAAGTTCTTTGGTTTTGCCTTGTTCGGGTAGAGATAATAGAAACTATATCTGAATTGACCAAATAGAGTTGCCTCAGCCCATCTGCAAAACCTTCAACATGAGCTAATTATACACCCTCAAATGTTGCCTGTATTCTTCAGTTCTTTGGGCAGAAGCCAGAAAATGGTGGGTGGTGTAGTGTAATATTACTGGGTAATGTCTGAAAGAAGACATCCCCTTTTACTGTATCAGGCACTCCTGCTTCCCCCAGATGGGTAAGCTCTTAAGCAGCATTGTGGCTGGTTGACAGATTAGTACCTTTTCATACTTGGCGATGATCTCAGCTCTTTCCTGTGCTATTAAGGTGTCGATATCTTTCTTCATGTCAGAAGCTGTAAAAAGCAAAAAAGGAAAGGAAAAAGGAGATAATAAGCAAATGTGCACACAGGCTGGGGAATATTTTGGGACAGCGCTAATAGAAAAAAGCTTTGCTGAGAACTTCAACTTCCAGCCTCACCCAAAGCTAAAATTAGGCTGTGAATGAAAAGCTGCAGAAACAAAGTGCATTTAGCGCTTGCACACAGTGAGTACAGCTGCTAAATCTGTGGTCTTTCCATGGGCAAACAATTGGGTTTGAGCAAGTGGGAGTTTTGTCCCCAACGAGGACTGAAGGATTGGTTGCTGTGCATTTTTTCTTCACATGCCTACACTCAAAACCAAGTTTTTCCTGAGATAAATGAAGGTTAAAAGCCCCACAACATTATAACTGTTATATTGTACCAAAGTTTGGGCCAGCTGGATTCCTATAGGCTTGGCATTTACTCTGATAAAGGGAAAGGCCAAGTCCTGCCCTCGCACACAAAAATCACAGGAAGCTCTATGTGGGCATCTGAAAACAGTCATAGAAGAGGTAGGGGGGGAATCCTTCAGAAAACATTAGCTACTTCATTTCATGCATACTTTGAACACAGAGATCAGTCTAATGTAAGCAACAGAACTGCAAAGAAATTAAGGGCCCTGGATACCACAAGCACCTTGGCAGGTGGCACTTGCACCTTCCAATAAAGTGACTGAATAGATCAATCTATCAATACTGCTAGGACAGTGTTGTTCATCAGGCCACTGTCCTGGAACCCAGGCTATCTGCTTTGCTTTGCACCATATGCATGCAATCGCCTGAAGGCAACTTCCCATCTCCCAGCTGCTGGGCCAGTTTTAGAACCTCCACACAAAACCCTGGTTAAGAGAAATGGAACAGCCTTCCAGTCACACCACAGCATGTTTCCAAATGAGCATGGGAAGCTTCCCAGACACTGATAATCTACAATAAGCATTTGAACCACAGTCTGTATGGCAGTCTGCAGGAGATCCAACACAGTCACTGCAAGAATCATCTAGCATGCAAAGGAAGAACCTGGAGGGAATGAACTTGAAAGAAGAGCTGTAGTCTTCACTGAAGACAACAAAATTGAAAAGGGAGACATTAGTTATACTTCTCCTTATATTAATGCAGGACAGTTTCCTACAGCATATGATCCTGTTAGTTCTTCAGTCAGTATCATTTGAACTAAACTAGCTGATGCAACTAACACCAAGGCTAAGTATAGACAATCAAAAAGCCCGAGGCTGGAATTGATTCAGTCTTCACAGGTTAATCGAAACTGCGCAGATTGGACTGATAAACAAGTAAACAGACATTCACTTTTGATTCTGGAAATGCAGCCACATGCCTGAAGTGGCACAGGCCAGAAGCTGGTGGGAGGCAGGGGGCAGTGCAAGAGCATGCCTCCCTGCTCTGCTGGAACAGACAGCTTGGACCAAGCCCAGCTGGCCCACCCCAGGGGAGGAGGGGAAGCGGGGAATTGGAGGGGTGGTGCAAAGCATCCTGGGATACCAGGGGGCTGTGAGTTAACTTGAATCTGGAGGGGATTTGGGACAGAAGTTCAATAAAACATTTTAACCTAAATCAGTTAAGTCTGATGCTACATCCATCCTGGTTTAACTTAAACCGGCCATTTTGAAACTTCTGTGTTATAGATTTGAACTGATTTTGATCACTTATACTGGTTTATGTGTAATTTTACCTAAGACTGTAACAAAGATGCATCCTGTAGCAGAGAAGGTACCATAGTCCTCAGTTCCAATTCTGAGCTACTGAGTAGAGATGCAATGGCTGGAGATAGGTTGCCGCACACCTTATTATCCTGCTACCATTTGCCCTCACTGTATTTTAGTGGTGCAACAGACCAGAGCTTATAAGACAACAATTTATGAGCAAGAAGATGCCCTGTCTGCTGACCCTGGTTGAAATTCTGATTGAGTAACTGTACACACATTTCATAATTACTTGCAAGTAGAAAAACTTCAGCCCATCTCAGAATTAAGTTGTTCTGACATTAAGTTTTTTTGTTATTGTTTACTTCTTTACAATACTTCTTGATCTCATATCTAGACAATGCTAGCTGTGGATGCAGTTCAAGTTGAAAAGTAATGTCGCATCATCATGTATGGCTAGGTATTTCACAGTCAGTCTGACAAAACAGTATTTCAAAGCCAACATATGTAACCATAACTGTAATGAACTGTGTTATGTCAAGAGCAAGAATGCAAAGGAGGCTGAAAAAAGAAAAATTTATTTCATTAGTAGCTTAGTTTGGAAAAGAATTTTAAGTCTTAGGACCCTCTTACACGTTACATTTAGCACGTGTTAACTGAATTCACAATGTTAGTGCCTGAGCATTCTAGCAGTGAAGCGCATACTAAGTGACATCATAGCATACTAAAGTTAGGTCTCTTCCAGTGAGGAGCATCTCCAGATCATATTAATAACACACATTGAACTAATGTTGGACTGCTCCACACAGACAATACAATAAGGAGACTCTGGTGCAAATTGGAGGCTGGGGGCCTGACAAGCAGTTGTCTGTTAGGGCCCACCCCCACTGCGTCAGGGCCTGGAGCCAGTTCAAGGCTCCAGTACATTGCAGGGGTGGAAACAGGCTCCTCGGTGGTGCTGGCATCACTCCCAGGCCCTCTACCACACTGGAGCCTTGAATCTGCTGCACGGTAATACCAGGGGTAAGACAGGTAATTTTCAGTCTGAGTCCTGGGCTTGCATCAAAGTTGATTTGAAACTCCAGGGAGGTACGACAATCTATATTTGGATCATAGTAAGCATCAACATGCAACTGCTCAGAAAACCTGAAGTTGTCTTCATGCTTACTACAACCTAAATATAAAACACGCAAAACGTAATATGTAGCAAGGCCCTTACCAAACTTCTTAGAAAAGCTTATATAGAGGGGAAATATCTCTCTTCTCTGTGCTTTAAATAGATTCATCAGAAGCAAAAGAGAGACAAAAAGCTACTGAAGTCTTCAAAAGTTCTCTCTCACCAATCTGTACTTAATTCTAACATCACTCAGAGCTCTAATTAGAATATCTGAAATCTATTCAGTGTTCATTTTCACTACTAAACCTCTTTGCAAGCACACTACTACTGGCTTCAACTTGTACAGCTTAAAAGGAGTTCATTACGGGAAACTGGAAAGCCTTATTGGTACTGACTTTAAAAAGCATTTTGGAACACAGTTCAAAACTACTGGTTCACTAACAAAAAGCCACTCATGCTTTAAGCAAGCTAAAAAGTCACCTATGTTGTAATAGGTACAGACACATGCTCAGCTCTCTTCTAGCATACGCAGGGCTGCTATTATAGTTAATAAGAGCCAAACTGATAAGAGAAGACCAGGCCCAAAAGAACAATTTCCTTAAGCACAATATACTAACAAGGTAAAAGACATTTTTGAGCAGTACTAAAGCACTAAGGAAAGGAGATTATTGCTAAGGACAACAGGAAGCGCAAAAGTGAGACTGAGCAATAGTTTTATTTCTCTCTAAAATAGCTGTCCAGGAGTGATAGGAAAGCACCTTTTCTGGGCCAGAAATTGGGTTGAAAAGGGACATCTCTGCTTTATGTTTCCAATCCTACAAAGTGCAACACTGCCATTACTTTATCATTTCTGGAAGGCAAGTTTCTCAGGCCTTTTGGCACAGATCACGTGTAGTGAGTACCTCTGCTTGCCTGGCAGGGGAACACTGTGACCACCACGGCAGTTTTCTTGGTTGTGCCTGGGGATGACCGCTCTCCTGGCACAGGGGTAGTACTCACCAAGGTAACATACAGTTAACCTCCCACTTAGCTGTTGGAGTGTGGAGATCTTGGCTTTAAGCCCAATTTATGGAAATGGGAGACTCCTCCTTAGCTTGTGCCTGCAGCCATACGGCTGAGGGCAAGCGAAACTCAGGGGCATCTGAACCCCAAGCCTCCAGGCTTGGGCCTGCATGTAGGATGCCCGCCAAAGGATTCGAGAACATCTGAAGCCCCAGATGGGAGTGGAGGATGTTTGTCAGCAGTAGGGCCACTTATGGTTCTGGACTGACTCACAGATTTGGAATTGATTTGGCTGATTTGGTTTGGAACATGGGAAAAAAAAAATCAGGAAGGTAAGCAAATGACAACTCTGGATAAGAAGGATCCAGTCATCTACTGGAAGAAACGGCAAGGCTAAAATCTGATGTTGGATTTCTATTTTCACTCAGATCCTACAGAGTATAAAACCACTATTCCACTTTAAGTACGTGCAATGTACTGAGATAAAATCCTTAGATGCAGGGGTAGCAGTGGACATAGTCTTTCTGGATTCAGGAAGGCCTTCGACCCTCTCTCTCACCCCATTCTCATTAACAAACTGGGGGACTGTAGTGTCGACACCTACACAGTCAAATGGCTCCCTAACTGGCTGGAGGGCTGCACCCAGAGTGGTGGTGGATGGGTCAGTGGGGTCCCACAGGGCTCGGTCCTCAGGCCTGCACTGTTCAATATCTTCATCAGTGGCTTGGACGAGGGAGTAAAAAGCACCCTGTTCAAATTTGCTGATGACACTAAGATGCGGGGGGATGTGGGTATGCTAGAAGGGAGAAATAGGTTGCAATCGAACATGGACAGGTTACAGGGGTGGGCAGATGAGAACAGGATGGGATTCAACACTGACAAGTGCAAGGGTGCCGCACCTGGGGAGGAAGAACCAGCACCATACCTACAGGCTGGGGAACTCCCTTCTCATCAGTGCAGAGGCAGAAAAGGATCTTGGCACCGCACTTCACGAGGGATGTGGACTATGTAGAGAGGGTCCAGAGGAGGACCACTCGCATGATCAAGGGGCAGCAGGGCAGGCCCTGCGAGG
>NW_017728937.1:4195556-4241462 GCF_001723895.1 Crocodylus porosus | reverse complement strand
GAAATAACGGTCACAAGCTGGCAGAGGGTAGGTTTAGGTTAGATATCAGGAGGCGCTACTTCACTGTCAGGGCGGCTAGGATCTGGAATCAACTTCCAAGAGAAGTGGCGCTGGCTTCTACCCTGGGGGTCTTTAAGACAAGGGTAGACAATCACCTTGCCAGGGTGGTTTGACCCCAGTACTCTTTCCTGCCATGGCAGGGGGTCAGACTTGATGATCTGCTCAGGTCCCTTCCGACCCTACCAACTATGAAACTATGAACACTTTTTTTCCTGGGACAATCCAAACTAATTGGAGGTAATTGTCATTCAAGCTGCATGTGTAAACCACTATCCCCTAGCCTGTTTAGATGCAAGTCAAAGCCTGGAACAATCAGACAGCATAAACCTGACTTTTGTTAGAGTCCCCCAGGTCTCTGACAGAAGAACATGACTTTTCTTGAGAAGCCTCTCAGCAGGAGATGTGGTGAGCACAAACTTTATTGCTTCCTGATAGTCAGCTTGTTTCCTGTTCTTTGGGCCTTCAGCATTATTGAGCCATAGTAGCTCATGTTACTGAATGCTACTTAATTACCAACTGCTCCCTGCCAATTTGTCTTCCATTCCAATCCAAGGTCTTAAAAGGGCCCATCCTTCACGTCAAACTATTCTGAAAGCTGCAATTATTCCTGCTTACAAGTGAGGGATATTAAGTGCATGAATGTTACCCATCCATTAGCCTTGACATTCGTGTTTTGAGAACATTAACAATATTTATTCAGTGATTCAGCTTTCTTCATGAGCAAAGTAAAATTTTAAAAGGCTTCTGAGACACGAGCAATCAAAGATTGATTGTAAAGGTTTCAATACTGAAGAGGATTAACCTTTACATGAGAGCTGCTTAGAGATACTACAAAGTACTAGGGATTTTTTTTCCTGCTTTGTTTTTCTGAACTACCGTTAAAGTAAATGCGCATAAATAGATGTATTAATTCCCTTGGTGTGCTTGCTAACAGCATAGGAATTTCAATACTTTAAATTCAAACACACAGATGCTTACAAGGGAGGAGAGATCAACAGAAGAAACTTATTAATACACAAGACTCTTATTAATTCACATGAACTGCAAAGAGGGATGTGTGAAGGGCTGAATTAGCAAGCAAAACACAAATAAGGCAGGATAAAGCATCACCAAATGGACTCTGTTAATTTATTTTCCCCATTACTGCTTCTGCATATATACATTCCTTCCTAGCACACTTATCTGTGCAAGTAACAGGTTTTGCTTGAAAGGGCAAGATCAAAGTAACAAAACCCCATGATATTATTTACCAAAACTTTGCTGAGAGGTAGGTCTCTCATCCTCTCCTTCCCACATCCCCAGTTTTCTGCTCTTCTTCACCTGATGCATTTTCTCCTAAGTGCAACTCTGAAGCAGAATGGTCTTATAGGTACAGACAGCCACAACAGTGCTTGGGTCTGCCACGAGGGACTACCAAGAAGGAGGTCCCAAAAGACAAGCAATACTACGAAGGATGGGGTAAATGCCATCTCTCACAGTGATTTATGAGCAGTATAGGAACAGACCTAGGAAAGGAGACTTCTGAATGCCTTTGACAAGGCACTATAAAGCACAGTATCAAAGAGGAGAAACCTGGTAAGGAAGGGAAGTTAAGATGGTGATAGGAACTAGTTTCTTCTAACTCAAAACATTTCTGGTTACCAGCAGAGAACAGATTTCTTTCACAGCCAGGTTATTAAAAATGTTAAATCATAAACTTGTAAATGGTAGAGAGGAGCCAGTCCTTTACCCCTTTTATCATACAGGCCTGGGACAGGCTCGTCAATTTATTACTTTAATTGCTGAAAGCTGCTGGGTTAGATGGGTACCCTAAACTCTGAATGCTTCAAATGATATACATACGAGCATGACCAAAAACAGAGGCGTTCAAATGTCACTGGGAAAAAGAAAGAACACAAAAAAGTTTGATGGTAAGTGAGAGATGAGGTTGGTAGATATGCAAATTGGTACCTTTCTGATCAGTCTGGAGGATACTCTTTACAGCAGGGGTGGGCAAAACACAGCCCAAGGGCTGGATCCAGCCCACCAACTGACTGGATCTGGCCCACAGGAGGTACCCGCTAATTGACTGGATCTGACCTGCAGCACTCTGCATGGGGCCAAGCTCCACCCGGGGCAGCTTACACCGTGTTCCCACCCATACCCACTGGCCCTGGTTAATGTGACCTGTGGGTGGCTGAGCATGTGCAAGGCAACCATAAGCTGGAGCCCCGCATACAGGAGCTGCCCAGCTGCAGCTTCCCCCAAGCCTGGACTGGCGCAGCAGGGTCAAGAGGAGGAGATGCTGCTGGAGGTAGGAGGAGTCAAGCAGTAGCCGGGTGGCTGCAGCCTCACAAGGCTCAGCCCCACCAAGAAGCTGCACACGCTGGCCAGGGCTAGGGCTAGGGCCAGAGCTGGGGCCAGGGCCATGGGCAGGCACAGATAGGAGCAGGCAAGGCTTGGCCCTATGCAGAGCGCTGTGAGGGCAGCTGTGGACTGCACCTGTACCACACCACGCAAGCAAGCTCTGCCACATGCACCCCATCCCCTCCCCCACCCCTCCTCACCCCCAGCTGGCTCCTGGGAACTAGCACCCAGGGAGCACCCCCAAAGACATGTGCATGTGCCCCTACATGCACCCTGAAACTACCCCCCAACACACACACAATATACAAGACTAAGACTTTATTTTGAGCTATTAATGTAATTGCCTCTATATATACTATTCAAAAAACAAATTGGGACAAAAAATACTTTTTAAAATAAAATAAAAATGTTATAGCAGATGTTTAATTTTTAGTATGTGATTTTTTTTTATCTATAATTTGTTAAAATGATATCTTCTAAAAGATTTTGTATCTGCAGCCCTCAACAGCTCACCAAGACTCGTTAAATGGCCTGTCAGTTGAAATAATTGCACACTCCTGCTCTACAGCCTAATGCTTTCCTACTTTGCCAACAGCCTCACCCTGCACAGTACTCAGGTGAACCCTACTTCTCGCTGCCAAGTACCTCAGTTTTCTCCTAAAGTAGTATGCCAAGAGAGAGGCATCGTCTAAGCAGCTAAGAGCCAGCATATCTGCAAACTGTCCCAGCTGAAACAATGAGCTTGTGCAATACAACTATGAATTAATTAGTCTGTAAGGTGCAAATCTACCCTGTATTCTGCCTGACTTTGAATTAACAAGGTTACCTTGGGCATATTACTCAGCTTCTCTGCCTCTGTAACCCTGGGATAGAGTTGCCTAAAATGTAAGAGCACTCTGGGATTTGATTGGTTAATTGGAATAATTTGGGGGAGGGGAAGTATGGTGGTATGCTATGATTTGTAACAGTTTCCTATCCTGCATTATTATTGTTGTTGCTACTGCTGTTACTCATCCCCTCTGCAAAGCAGTTTGAGACAGAAAACACATAAGTTTGATGTGTTCAATATGCCAAAGGATTTGCCTTTGGGACTAAAACTTTCCAATATAACTTACTGCATATATATACATCCAATTTAACATTCAAATACCTGGAAAGCTGAAATGCACATTCCTTTTGTACGTTCAATCATGACAGAACAGTTACTTTTCTCACTGTAATAAATACTCTATCCTCATTTATTTTAATTACCTCTGAAGAAAAAAAAAAAAAAAGGCTCAGGAGCTGACCTTAAACTGACATGGACAATCTCTGAGAAATCCACAGCCTTTGCTCAAGGGACACAAGAAACTGGCTTTACATTTGGTTGAAAAGAATCATTTTTCACATACTATGTAAAATGCCTCCAAAAATACACATATGGTTTCAAATGTAGCCACTCTTTGTCACAGCCTAGATAAGTGCTCCCTGGTAGACAGAACGGACTTAGGAGCTCAGCTGACAGATGAAGCAGAAGTAAAAAGCCCTGCAAACAAACAGTTCTGCTTCACCTGCACCCCTCCTCCTTTTAAAAATAGCCTAGAAATTAGCTTGCTAAAAATATCCATGTAGAGACCCAATATTTTTGCTTAATTCAAAGACTATTTTCATGAATTTGGTTCTCAGATCCCTCCCTCGTATCCATATTTTTTCCCAGATATGGGTTTTTGTTTGTTTAATAAATAGCGGAATATTTTGCACCTCCAAATGAAGTCATGAATGGGCATAGTAAGGCTGTTAATCCGTCTCATTTCTCCAGGGAGAAACTCTTTTGTCCTAGGACAGTGGTCCCCAAGGGGTCGATCCTGAACGACCAGTCAATCGAGGAGCCTCTTTTAGTTGATCCTATGCTGGGGACCCTGGGCACATGCATGCATGTGAGCACCCCGCCAGCCCAGCAAGTCACTCTTGGGGACAGGAGGGGCGGAGGCCAGATTGAGACCCCCATGGTAAGGGAGGGACAGTGTGGCTCAGCCAGGAACAGGGGAAGGTAAGTGGGGCCCCAGGCCGGCCGGGTGGTGGTAGGAGGATTGGAACCTGGGAGGAATCACCGGGGGGTGGGGGGGCCCTCGATCTGCCCTGCCCCCGCCACGGCCTTTTCCCTCCCCCACCTCTTCCCCCACAGATTTACCAGCGGTGGGGGGCATGCCCCCACATAATTTTTTCTCCCTCTGCCTTGATCTGTCCCCACTTCCCTCTCCATTAGACTTACCTGCTGGGTGGGGGTGGGGAATAGATCTTGGCTTGCTTTTAAATTCCAAAAGTGATCTCCTACTTAAAAAGGCTGGAGACCACTGTTCTAGGATTATAGACCTGAGTCCACTGTTCCACTTCAAGTATCTGTGAAGTATGCCAGATGAAATGTGCCAAATGTTCTCTGCTCCCACACTTGCCCCTCCTCCAAACCACCACACACAATGCTGTATAAACTGAAGTCAGTGGTCCCTTGGGCCAAATGAGTACCCTAGGCCCAGTTGAATTGGCTCTGCCCAATCCTCCACAAGAGGACTGGACTCCAGGGCTTTGTGCCCCCCCTGCCCAGTCCCATGCGGTAGGATCAGGCTCCAGGGGCCCACATCATCTCCATCTGGCTCCGCACGCCCAAATTGGGCCCTGCACCACCCTACATACCCAATCTAGTATGAAGCATCATGGTCCACAGGGCTCTTCACAGATCTGTGGAGAGTTTGTGGGCCAGATGATATGATACCAAGAGCCAGATCTCACCCACAGGCCAGGGGTTGAGCATTCCTGACCTAAATTAACCCCAAGCTATTGCAGTTAATTGCCAGTCATTCCAGGGACAACCTATCAGGCTGTATGCTTTTGCTGACTGCCTCCTGACAGAGGGGCAGCAATGCAGCTTGGTATGTGTGCAGCTTGGGTTTTGGTCCAGGTTGAAACCCAGGACAATCAGAACCGCTTCAAATACAACATCTGTTTACAGCCCTAAAATTAAGACATAGTTCTGAAAGGTGACAGAAAAATGGCCATCATAGCAAGTGAAGCTGCGCTTATGACTTAGGGGAGGAAACAACCAAGTTATTAGCTTGCATCTTCTTGGTCAATGGTACACTGCTTTTTCTGAAAGCCAGCTTGTTCTTTTGGGAACTGGGGATCAATGATGTTTTCTGTTCTACTCAGGATTATGCACTCCACGAGTCTGTATTTAACACAGAGTAATGAGATGGGTCAGAAACTCTTCAGATCCTCTGGTGGTTTAATGGGTTTCAGGACAGCAATGACATCAGCTTTTCTCCAGATTTTTGGATGTCTATTACTTTCTAGATGTTTATACAGGAATTTCTGACCATGTTACATTACCTATATCTGACACAGAAAATGGATTTGAAATGAGGCAGAAAACAGGCATGGTCTTTATCCACCTTATAGCCTCCTATAATACTGTACAGCACCAAGGCCTTAAATGTAAACGACACACTATGATACCTGACTGCAAGCTGTGCATTTTCATCATGAACATGATCTCCAGCAGATCAGTCACACTCACTACTAGCCAAGGAGGTAAAAGCCAACTACAAACTCTGAAGAATGAGTCCCCCAAGGATCAGTGCAATGCATACATCTCAGACTTCCCGCATACAGCACTGAAGTGATATACGTATGCTGACAATGCCACCATAGTTGCCCAAGGAACTAACATGACACCTGGAAAAGAAACTGAGTATTAACATGGAACTCATCATTGACTACCTCCCCAAGTGGCACTTAAAGTTGACCATCAATAAAACAGTATCATCACTCTTCCACCTAGACAGTCATCAAACGAAGAATATGCTGCATATCACAGTAGGCAACTACATCCTCTCCCCTGAGCATACCCCAACCTACCTAGGAGGTGCATTAGACTAGGGGCAGGCAGTTATTTCGGGAGAAGGGCCACTTACTGAGTTTTGGCAAGCTGTTGAAGGCCGCAAAGGCAGCCCTTGACAGGTGCCCCACTCCCTGCTCACCATCTTGGGATTGGAAGTCCCACCCCCTGACCTTTGCCCCTAGAAGTCCCTCTTCTTGCCCCCAGAGTACTCCTTTAAGCAAGGAGGTTTTTCATGTCAGAACCAGAAAAATACCAAATTATATTCTAAAAATCAAACATCTACTACGACATTCATTAGCTTCATTTTAAAAAATTGTTTTGTCCTGATTGGCATGTGTTCCTGTAGCGTACATAGAAGTGATTGTATAATAGCTTAAAATGAGGTCTTACTCTCGTATATTGTGGGAGGTATGGGTGGGTATAGGTTTGTGGGGCACCTGTGGGTATGTGGGTACGTGTGGGATTTGTGGGGTGGTGGGTAAGAGTGGGGTGTTGTGGGGAGCAGGTGGGGTGTATGTGTGGGATGTGAATGGGTATGGGGTTTGTTGGGGGCTGTTAGTGTGTGTGGGGGAGGGGGGTTAGGGAGGGTTCTGGTATATGTAGACTGGAAGGCTTTGCCCACAGCCCCCCCATGACAGGCAGAGCCCCCACCAACGCTCCTCTAAGCCTGGGTTCTGTGCTACTGCTGCTCCTGGCTCTGGTGTGGGCCTGGTGCTCCCACTTCCCCCTCCCCTCTGCCACAGCTGCCCTTCTCCTGCCTCTTCCCACCCCCACTCCAGCACCATGTCCCAGCTGCACAGCCAAGACTGCAGGGCACAGCAGAAGCTGGACCAGCTGGCTGGCACTGCAGGGAGCCAGCCAAGAATCTCAGGGGCCAGGCTGGCTCCTGCTGAGTCCTGTGACCCAGGGCTTCAGCCAGAACCATGGGTGCTGCAGCGGTGGGCAGGTGCACAGAGAGGAGCTGCAGCAGTGGGCAGGAAAGCAGGGAAATGGCAGTATCAAGTGGCAGGGGAGTGGCAGTGAATAGGCACGTGGGAGCACAGTGACAACTGGGCAGGAGCATGGGGCCCACACCAGTATACCGGGGATAGCACTGGCAGGGGCCCAGGGTGGGGCGGCAGGAGCTCAGGGCATGGGGTGGCAGGGGCCCTATGGAGCTGGGCTGGACTGCACCAGCAGGGAGAAAGGAGAGCTGGTCCAGTTCCATAGAGCCTCTGCCAGCCCTGTGCTCCTGTCGCCCCCTCTGGGGGTGTTAACCCTGGTGCACTGGCCTGGGCCTTGCACTCCCGCCCCGCTGTCACTTTGCTCCTACACGCCCGCTCACTGCCACTCCTTCCTGCCTGCTGCTGGCATTTCCACACTTTCCTGCCTGCAGCCCCGAGGACTGGAGCAATCGCCCACGGTCCTCCCCTGCCTCCCCCCTACCCTTCTTATCTGAATTTCCCTCTCCAGTGGAGGGAGGCAGGAACAACCCCAGGGTTCCAGGCCAGTAAGCTCTGCTCAACAGAGGTTTCTAGCTGGGGGTGGGGGGGCAAGGCCAAATGGGCCTTGCTAGGTTCTGCCACCAGTTCCCCCTCAGTCCTACTGCCCCTTGTGCCTTGTCATCTTTGACAGGCAGCCAGATGCAGATAAATATTAATTTTCTAATTTTTTTCTAATTTTTTTTTAGGGGCCCCGGAGGCTGGATAGAATGGTCTGATGGACCAGATCCGGCCCATAGGCTACATTTTGCCCATCCCTGCATTAAACCATGCCCTCACCTATAAACATCACATTCAGAAGGTCATCAGTTAAGTCTCTGCACACATAGCTGCCTTAATATGTTTAGCCAGCATGACATGGGGTGCCAACTTCAAAGCGCTCAGAACCACCACAGTTGCAGTGGTATATGCCCCAGAAGAATATTGTGTTCCTGTATGGTCCAGATGCTGTCACACTAAAAAGCTTGACACTGTACTGAACAGTGCACTGAGACTCACTTACACATACACAGATGCACTCCTTGTACTCTCAGGCATTAGACCAAGTGATATAAGAAGACAGACCCTAACATCATTACTGGCAACAGAGGCAAGAGATGATGACAATTATCTGCTTCAACTGCTAACTGAAGACCCAAACAGATGAAGGCTTCAAACTTATAAACCATTTGTACATGAAGCCCACAAGCTCCTGGAAGAGATTGGGGATGCTCAAACAAACCTATGGGCAGCAACACAGTAGGCTGACCACTGAAAAAAGGTCAGACCTATTCCTTCAGTTTTATACCAACACCAAACGAGTCACTGGGCATGAACTTGACAGAGAAGCATACAGATCAAGCTGAACAGACTGAGATCCGGATACAGACACTTCAAAACAACACTTCACAAGATGAACATCTTGGACAGCCTCCTGTTGAATGCGGTGTCCAAGAAACAGCACAGCATTTAATCAAAAGCTACAATCTTTACAAATGCCTGGATGGGGCAGATGGAATCCACACGTTGAGCAATAATACCAGATAGTGGCTCATAAATTTGGAAGTAGGTATCTGATGCCATACAAAAGAGAAAGAGCTTGTTTCTTCTAAAGTTTCTGAGTTAAGAAGACATGAACCCAGCAAGACTGGCAAGGCTGAACTTCCAACTTTCATCAAGATTTAAGAAATTAAGGGAATACAGAGCAACTGAGCCCAGTGAAAGATCAATAAATAGATGCTTGAATAGAACACATGTTGCTAATTATCTGCATTGAACCCAGTCCAATAATCAGTAAGTCTGCATATTTCACACACTCACAAACAATTTCCCAGAAGGCATGGAAAAAATTCTGGTGATTAATTTCTGTGAGCAGGAATTTTAAAATAATGTTCCCTGCAACTGTGTTGCCCTGAAAAAAGCCCAAGGAAATGCACCTTGAAATACAGGGCAATATATTGTTAGCCCGAGAATCACAAATTTGCTCTGGAAGTCCCCAAATAACTTCCTGTATTATATGTTTAGAGACACCATCTCCTTTATAACACGTTAGAACACTGGTTCTCAAGCTTTTGGGCCCACAGTCAACATGAGCGGCATAGGGCTGGTCCTCATACCAGATTGAGCCCTGGGACACAGTACCACCCCTTCCTGCCCCAAGCAAGGAGATTGGGCCCTGTGGGGCCTAGCACAGCTCCCTCCTGCCTCCAGCACATTGTGATTGGGCTCTGGAGGCCTTACACCACCCCCTCCTGACCTCCCACACTGCTACTAGGCCCTGGCACCCAGGCCCACAACTGCCTGGCCCTACATGCTGAATTGGGGCTTCTTAAGGGTCCTGAAATTTAGTGGCCAAATTTCTGGGGAGCCACCCCAGCCAGATGACATGGTGCCATGGACCAGAGGTTGAGTATCTCTGGTATACCTGAGGTAGAGAAGACATTTGAATATTTACTGTATCAACTTTCAATGGTACTTTTTGTGCCTAATATGGTGACCACAGGTAACAGGGAATCAGGGTTTGATTCTGGAAAGGGAGCATAAAAAACAGCTAACCCACATCCAAGGAAGGCAGCAGGCATGCAAATGACCCATGCCCGACCTAGGGAAGTAATGATTAAAAACAACAATATGGGACTCATTTGAGGCCCTGCATGAGGCAAGACACAGGATCTTCTCTAGCAAAAGGAAGAAGACAAGATCTAAGATGCCTGTAAAAAACAAGGTGGGAATATGCCTACAGTGGCCTTGCATCTACCTTTCAAGATATCAACCATCGACAGCTCCAGGTATAAGAGTTTATAAACTCCCACACCTGCAGAGAGGGATGCTATATGACAAGATTAACCTTGGAAACCTGAATCAACCTTCCTGTGAGCAGCAGCAGAGCAAGCCTACTTATTCCTGCAATTATCAGTCATTTAAAAAAACTGTAAGTTTTAGCAAAAGTAAATCAGCTTGCATGACACAGAATTCTCAGAGGAGAAAGCACAGAGCTGAGTAATGCACCCAACATGGGTATAAGTCACTCTGCCACCTGTGATTCATCTTGTGTTTCATTTTGTACCTGTTGGAAAAGCAACTAGTTATCCACTATTTCTACACATGGTCCACACTGGGTCAGTTTCTCCCATTGCTGCAGCCTTCCCCTCATTTCTGTTTCATGGTTCTGGTGACATCAGACCAGAATCAAACCAAAGCATCTTTCTCTCCAACCCTTGACCCGGCATGGAGTTGCCTCACATTCTCATTCTGCTCCCCATGGATATCAATGTCAATGCATGTACCACATGCATGAAAAATCTGACCATGTAGATAAGAAACTGCCAGCAAGGAGCACATGGCAGAATTTTGATCTAAACACTAGGCCAGGGGTCGGCAACCCCTGACACATGTGCCAACCATGGCATGCATGGCCATTTTGCTTGGCACGCCATGGCCAGCCCCAGCTCTGGGTAGTTGCTGCCAGTGACGGAGCCCAGGCTGCTCCCAGCAGGACTTGCGGCAGACAGCAGGGCAGCGCAGCCTGCCCCGAGGTGCCCATGTAGTCACCGCCAACACAGAGCTGATGCTGGAGCTGTGGAGCCCAGCGCAGCTGTTTGCAGCCTCCCC
Organism: Crocodylus porosus; assembly: GCF_001723895.1. NCBI lineage: Eukaryota > Metazoa > Chordata > Crocodylia > Crocodylidae > Crocodylus > Crocodylus porosus. Next base: position 4,230,611 of record NW_017728937.1, on the reverse strand, counting down.
ACTGCTTGCTGCAGCTGCCCAGAGCCCAGGCTGGCTACAAACAGCTGTGCTGGGCTCCGGAAGCCTGCCATCACCTCCGTGCCGGGAGCAGGGGGAGAGACCAGGGCTGTGCTGCCTCAGGCCCCTTCCCCACTGCCCACTCTGCCACACACCTGCATGCACTGGTGGAGAGTTGATGCCAGAGGCCGGTGCAGCTGTTTGGAGCATCCCAGCTGCAGCTGGCCCTGGCTCTGGGTAGCTGCTGCCAGGCAGGGCTGGGGGGCAGGGGCTTTGGGTGGGGGGCACAGGGCAGCAGGGCTGGGGGGCAGGGGCTTTGGGTGGGGGGCACAGGGCAGCAGGGCTGGGGGGCAGGGGCTTTGGGTGGGGGGCACAGGGCAGCAGGGAAGGAGGACAGTGGCTTTGGGTGGGGAGCAGAGGGCAGCAGGGCTGGGAGGCAGGAGCTTTGGGTGGGGGCAAGGGGCACAAGCAGGGCATCCTGCCATGTATACCTTGCCCTCATTTTGTTTTTCTGGCATGCTGGCACTCTGGCACCTTCCGAGGTAGGCATTGTGGTATTTTTCGTCACTCCAGCCAAAAGGTGTTACCTACCCCTGCACTAGCCTGTGCCTATATCCTCCTACTTCTTCCTTCATCACCTATCACAACCTAGTCCTTCCTCTCTTTCCATCCTGCTTTTTGTATCCAGACCTATTCTTACATTTTAAGATTTGAAATCTCTGGGCACCTATACACATGCCAGCCATCTGCTCCAACTCATACTAATTAGCATGGGTTGGTGCAGCCTTGATTAATTGAATCTGCCACAGCACATTAATTAACACACTCCAGCAGCCTCCATGTCATGTCTATTCTGTGTCCCCACACTTCAAAATGGTGACAAGGGTGCTTGAATTAAACCTCAGTGAATCAGCTTAATTTCAAGTGCCCCCACCACCATTTTGAAGTGTGGGATACTGAATACACATGACGCTGCAGGTGTTTTTATTACAGCAGCTCCAGAATTAAAGCATCCCCCTACTCCACCCCGAAACACATGTACAGACCCCTCTGTACATGTGAACTGCAGCTACTTACTGTTCTTCCTTCATTGCAGCCTTTTAAAATGCATATCAGAAAGAGGATCAGAAAAATATGCCTTGACCCAACCTATGAACACTCCTTTGCTGTCAATCATTCTTTGCTCCACACCCACTGGTCATTAGCCTGCTGCTGCAACAGACACATTTGCTCCACTTAGGCATGAAGAATCTTCCATGAGAAAACTCAAAGTGACTCTCCTATCCTGGGTGTCTGAAAACAGCCAACTTGTGGCCAAAACACCAGCAAACTGTCACCACTGCCACACCCACCTCCGTTAAGTCTTTCAGTGCAGTGCATGGTATTTCCACACTCTCTTCTTCCTTCCTACATCCCTCACTTTCTTTCCTGATTGCTGCATTCTGTCTTCAGCCAAGATAGTAAATCCTCTGGGATAGAAACATATCTGCCTTTTGCTATCATGTCTGTGAAGAGCATAGCGCCAACCTGTCTGAGCCAGAGGTGCTATTTCCTCTCACTTCATTCACATGCCATCTAATTGAAGAGCTGAGAAAGTGTAATGTGATGATGACTGGGCCAAGGGGAAGTAACTGGCCGCTGCTGAAGCAGACAGATATTGCCTACAGCTGGTGTTACAAGCAGTTAACAAGGCTGCCTCAACAAAGCCATGGAAGAAAATGACTGTCTTTACAGACATAGGTGGATACAGGAGGCAGTGATGAAAGCAGCAGGAAACACTTTTACCTGTCTAAAGAATTCCCCAACACCTTGCAGCAAGAGGAAGAGCAAAAGCATAATTACATCGCAGGCTGCCAGCTTTCCAAACAATGGCCCCTAGCAAATGACCCTGAATGCACCCTCTGGCCCATGCCAAGTACCCTCCATAACACATACATCTCCCTTGAATGCAACGCATCATTTCAGTGCTGACCAGAAAATTACCAAGTAAAGAATAACCACTGCATGCTTGACAGGGTGAAAGCCAGGCCACATCTATTTACCTGGCTGTCAAAGCATCCTTCCTGGCTGAATCCTTAACTGAAGAACAAGCTGGGTTTGCCGCATAGACAACACTGCCAGCTAACTGCTATTTGCAGTATCCAAGTCACAGGTGAATGGTGTATGAGGCAGAATGACCCAGGGGTGGGGGGAATTTACTCTGGAAGTAGAGTTTTCAGAGCTGGTGATGGGAGTGAGTATGTGGGAGGTATTCAGCTCCCAATTTGTAAACTATGCTCCTTGATTTGCATGTCTATGGCATCAGAAACACAAAACACCAGGAGATTATTTTACAGGACCCTTTTTCCATCTTTAAACTGTGGTGAAAGTAATCTTAAAAAGCTAACTGAAGGAGAAGTAAGTACTGCCACCACTTTTTTTTTTCAATTGAGTTTCTTGATCATAAAAAAGGACACCAATTTATAAACCTGTACTTACAACCTCTTCTGCACCCTCTGAAGAAACTGCATACCAATTTACATAGAAGCTCCAACTACTGCACCCGGACCTGGACTTGGACCACAGAATGTTTATTTTTAGGCAGCAGTTAAAGCCATTACTCAAAATCAATCATACATCCTCTAAATTTAAAGACCAGAGCAAAAAACCACCACTGCAGTAAAGAGTCTACTGACAAACCCCATGGACCTGGCAGTACCTAACAACGGACTCTACTGATCCCCATTAAAAAACTGTCTCATGAATGATGCCCTATTAACTGAAACACAGGACTGTGGCTGGACTCTTTAAAGAGCTTCTAGCATGGCACTTTTTACTGAATAGCCAGTCATATTATACCACCTGGTCCTTTTTATACAAAATTGAACATGAAGGGGCTGTCATTTTGCACAGATCCTAACCACTCTTATTGTCATTATAAGGGGGACAGAACTGAACATCTTCCATCCCTTCAGTGGGGAGGAACCTATCAGTCCTCAGTAGGTCTAATCCTAGCTCATCCTTTGAAGGTTTCCTTCATTGCTTCTTAAAATCCACAAGTGACCAAGCCTTTGCTGAAAGAGGTGTCTAGCACACCTCTCCTTGAGCATTTGGTTCAGCTCTTTTGATTTTATAAAAGGAAAATGAATTGTATTGTATTTTCCACATCTGTTTACTTTTTCAAAGAACTGCCAGCCTGTACTGACACCTCACATACCTTATCCAATACTCAACTGTTTGAATGTTTACTATTTTTCATGTTTGGATCACCTCATTTACAACACTTAACTACACTGAGTTTTATTTGTTTACACATAGCCAAATGACCTTGGCAAATGAAAGGCTTTTTAAAAAAATATGCTAAGGTCTCTGTACTTGCTTCATAGTACAGCATTTCTTTTTGAATGCAAGGCTGTTTCCAGTCAACTAGTGCAGGTCGGTAATTTGGTTCAATATTTTATATAGTGTCTGTATACAAACACCTCATCTGAGAAAACAGACAATTTGCTTCTTGGCTTGGAAGCAAAACTGACATAATTAATGACCATAAAGGAAATTAAAACTTTTTGTTTTCAAAATGTCTTTAAAAGAAATATGACAAGTCCAGAGAAATACAGATATTCTAACACGACCCCAAAAAGCCAAGCAGTGAAAGTTGGGATGTCATACTAAGAAACCAAGTGATTTAAGTTGTTAAATTATTTAAAATTAAAATAACATTAAAGTCTCTACTAACCAATTAAAATATACAGAAAAATAAATGTCTTCATACAAAAAATTTTGACAGTCCAGATTTTCAATCAGTTTCCTGATAAGAAACTGAAACTTCTGCAGCCAAAGTGAAGTGAAAAGGTAACTTTGACTAAAAGACAGCACTCCTCATTAGTGGTACTGTACACAGGAACAAGGAGTTCTAAAAATGCATTTTATATATGATAGTGTAAGAGTGATGTAGTCGTGATGGTCCAGATTAGACCTGACAAAGAACGACTTCCATTCAAAAGCTTGTTTGACTCTATCCCAACCAGTTGGTCCAGTCAAAGACCTCACCCTAGGAAATCTTTGCCTCTTTTTATATATGGAACACTCAACTGTGTGAGGTATAAACAAAACCCTGCAATTTTCCCTTAGAAAACATGTCTGATAGAGCAGCCTCAGACCATCCTTGATGCATTCTTTATTTTCACTAAGAATGAGCCCTATAGCAAATGAGGCAGATATGGATACTGTGTCTGTCTTGCACAACTGCTACCCTTCCTAGATAAAACAATACCTTTCACATGTCATGTGTATAGCTGCCATTAACTTTTACCAAGTGATTATCACATTTAAAATAAACATAGCAGTGTAAAGCAACACTAAGGCGCATGTTATGCTGAGTACCTCAATTAAGAAGAGGATACCTGAGCACTGGGCTATTAGAGGCTAAATGCGCAACTAGGATTTTATCAAAGGCCATTAGAGACATTAACTAGCAGAAAAAGCCAACTATAAGCTTTGGCTAGATTCTTGCTCATTGCCATACTGTTATTTCTAGCCTAGGGGAACTATGACACAACCAAAATTACCTTGAGAGACTAAGCATATCCTTTAAGCCAGCAGGGAAGGAGCTGAACTGTTATAGGCACATGGCAAATAAAGGAGAAGCACAATGCAGGATGCTTTTGCACTGCAATTACGAACCATGTTGTGAATGCGGCCGTATACAAGTGTCCTCTGATGTCTTAGTACTGCAGAACACAGAAGGGGCCTGAACGATGTTCTCACAAGAAGACTGGATGCCAGTTTCCCAGGGCATTTAAGGGGCTGGACAGAATGCCCAGAAGGCTAATTTCTGTGACTAAAGATACAACTGTCATGCGAGGAAGGCACTCACTGCCCATAACCTGCACCTTGGAAGGTCTCTGGCACAAGCCTGGGAAAGGCCATGAACAGGAGCAGGAAATGAGAACTGAAGCAACCTGTGAAAAACTGGCAAGTACTTGACTAAATAAGAGCTACTGATTCCTGTGAGATCTGTAGCTAATTAGAGCATGTCAAAAATTTCCTCTACACAGTTTAGCGACTCCAACTACACATTCAGTTTGGTTGTGGACCTTGACAAGTACTGCAGGTGCTCTCAGCTATTTTATGGGATGCCCTGTATGAGAAGTGCCAAACCACATAGGGGAATTACAGACAGAGCTCTCACAGTGACTACATTCCTAGGTGGGACTGATAGCTTCTATCTGTGCTCAAGATATTCATCCAGCTGGGCAATAAAACAGGCATGAAGCCTGAAGCTTAAACTAACATGCTGTACAGTGCCAGGACTTTGTGCCTATCACTTGTAGCCCTGTACTGGTTCGAGCAAAGATGGGCATGAGGCTACAGTACTGATCAGTTGGACGGCCATTATAGCAACACCACAACAGCAGCATGCCCTGAGCAAGCTATTCAATCATTTGAAACCAAAATCTGGAAATTAAAGTTTTGTTTTGGGGGGTTTATTTTTGTTTTGTTGAACAATACAAAACAAAAATAAATCAGCAACGCTCTCTCAGTGAGGATTATCATTCTAGGAAAGGAAATAACATCAAAAGAAAGGAACTGCTAAGAAACAGAAGTGCCTGTTGTCATGCACATGTTCCCAAGAACATGAACCCACAGGGTACAGATGGACATAACACTTAGACTGTTTCAAGAACGTCATGAATTGGGACCTTGCTCACAACTGTCCGTGGACAGAAGCGTCCACATGTACCCTGCTAAGATTTTTAAGTAGAATCATCACCTTCTGGCAGCAGTGCAAACCCTAAAACACCACCGGGGATGGTAGAGTACACAGACCATTATGCCTTCCAAGGAAGGGTCTGTGTCCTGAGTTTCCCCAGACTTCCCCTAGAAGAGTGGTCTCCAAACTTTTTTGATTGCGCACCCCTATCAGTAAAAAAATTTTGAGCATGCACCCCCAATATATGTATATTTATATAAATATAAATAGAAGTTCTAATATTTTCTTCCCGCACCCCAATGGATCATCTTGTGCACCCCCTGGGGTGCACACACCCCACTCTGGAGACCACTGCCCTAGAGAGGAAAGACCACCCAGACTAGGGCGAAGGGTTGGAGTGGTGGGGTGCCAGGTGCTGTGTACCCCCTTGGAAGGGGCTGGGTGCTCCAAGCCCCGCCCCCCCAAGAACACCCCAGATTTCTCAATCTGGAAAGCAACCTTGACAATTTCATTTCCTTCCTACTTATCCTGTGTTGTAGGGTTGCAGACTCAATTCGAGGGTTAGAAGTGTATGTGTGTGGGTGGGAAAATCTCCAGGTGCTTCTTGCCCCCTGCTTCCAAGTTGCCACCACTGCTCTCTACCCAACCCATAGCCCATATATGCCTCAGCTTCCCTATGCACCTCACTTGCACAGCCCATGCCTGTATTTGCTTGCATACTACCTAACTCTGTGTGGTACCCAGCCAGGGGGTGACCAAGTATGTGGGGGTTGGGGCCCCCACTTCTTGATTCCAGGAGCTGGTTGCTTTCAGACTTCCCAAAATGTCTGCCTCAGTCTTTCCCTAGAAAGCTGTTCAAGTCCCTTGCATTGCCAGCCACTGCATAGAGCTGTGTGTGCAGGATGGAACCTGCGAGGCAGGGCTGGCTGCAGGAGTGCAGCACAGAGGTTGAGTTGGTCTAATAAAAGAGACTGTATCACACCTAACCAAAGAACCTTGTCTGCACAAAGGGTGAGGAACAATTAACAGTTAATGGTAATTCAGAGGTTCTCAAATTATGGTACACCAACCACCACTGGTCCGTGAGCTCCATTCAGGTGGTCCGCAGAAAGTCTGCAGAACGAGAGAGAATATCTGTACTTGTAAAGTAAGACTACTGATATTACAATATGAGTTGTATGCTTTGATTTGTAGAACAAAAAAATAGCTTATTAAGTGGTCTGCCGAGACACTCAGCAATTCTGAAGTAGTCCACAAAAAAAAACCCAAACCAGTTTGAGAATCACGATCAACCAAGGACTTGACAACCATTCTGTTCTAGTAAATGCCCATTGTGCAATGGTGTTTCCCACCACCCAGCAATTAGCAGGTGTTTACTGTTAGGAGCACACCACCCAACCACCACAAGCAGGGGGGCAACACAGGCCCTGCAGCACTTGGCTACCCCCCCTCCCACCCCAAATGAGCTTGGGACCCTAGCAGGGAAGAGAAACTGCAACGCAGGCTATCTGCTTCCCCACCCTTCCAGACTGCTGGTCTCTGTAGGCAAAAGAAACTGATCTTTGGACAGTAGAGTCCAAACTACATCCCAGAGGAGCCCAGCTGCCCTGCATGCATTTTGCAAGGTGGGGAAAAGCAGTGCAGTCTAGAAAGCCTGGAGGCCTGACCAGACACTAGGCACAGAATGCTCTGTGGTCACACATTACATTGAGCAAGGTCAAGGAGGATCAGCTCAAAATAGAACTTGATTTTCCTGGTGTGCTTCAGAAACATTCCAGGAAGTTTAAACTGGTCCTAAGTGGCATGCACATCTAGACTCTTGGGGTTTAAAGCTTTTTCCAAATGTTCTATGCCAGGGTGTGTCATGTCATCTGGGGCTCCCTATGGGTCAGGGAATTTGGTGGTAGGAGAATGGTGGCACCATTCCCCTGCTGCCAAATCTCTGTGCTCATGGGGAGCAATGCACAGGGTAGGGGTTGGCAAAATGCAGCCCAGGGGCCAGATGCAGCCCACCAGACAATTCTATCCGGCCTGTGAGGCCCCTACAAAATTTAGAAAATTAATATTTATCTGCCCCTGGCTCCCTGTCATGTGGCCCTTGATGGCTTGCCAAAACTCAGTAAGCAGCCCTCTGCCCAAAATAACTGCCCGCTCCTGGCATAGGGCCAGGCAAGGGTGGCACCAGCCTGAAGGGCCCAATCTCAGTGTAGGCGACTGGGAGGGGGTGATGCTGGCAAGTATGGAGCAGGGAGGGGACAGCTCCGGGCCCCAGGGCCCAATTGAGCCTGCAGATGGACTCTGGGCCACTCATCTAGTCTGCATTTCCAAAAGATTGAGACCACTATTTTAAGTATTACATCTGACTACACCCTAGGGAAGGTACAGATGTGATTTTTAAAAACTTCTGAGGGGCTAGTAAGTGAATTTCAGGAGATTTGTGTTCCTCTCAGACACACTCAAAAATGTCAGGCACAGATTGTGTGTGTAAATGCATATATTCATATTTTCTATAATACATACTAAATGGGGTAGGAAGTTGGTGGTCGCTGGAAGTGCAAGTTCAAACCCAGGCATAGGTCCCAAGTAAAAGTTAGTGTGATAGTCTCATGGCAGTACCCACTTATCCACAAGACAGTTTGATGCAGCTAGAAATGTCTTCAGAGACCTACGGACAGAATAGCAAGGACTGCTGCAGGAAGATACAACAGTACTAATGTCTGGGGGGAATCATGCAGTATCACGGAATTTAACTATATTTTTTTTTACAAGCACCAAACTCAGTTTAGAAAAAATGGCAAAGAAAAACCATGCAAAACGGAAGCCAAGCAGGCCTTACCTGAGCTGAGTATTATGTTTTGTGCTGCATCCGTCAAACTATGTTGTTTTCTTCCCGTTGGGTCTTAGCTGGCAGAAAAGCATTACCAGTTCCAAAACATGTGCCTACATGACAACCCCAGATAATCGTTCCTCCTCTGCTGTCACGTCCAGGCAATGCAAGTCCTATTCACTCCGTCTCACTCGCACACTCCCAAATCAATACACCAGCATCTTCTCTGCTGCTCTTCATCAATGCAAGCGTTCACCACAGCAAGCAGAGGGAAATGCAGTGAGGGAGCTGTCAGCGTACAGCTTTCCTCTTACCAGGCTCACTGGAAAAAAAAAGTGAAGATAAGAAGAGGTTGTTTAGGTTTCTGTTTCTTGCACCAGGGATGCATTTTCTTCACAAACCCAGGATCTATTTGTAAACAAAGGCATAAACATAGTCTCTCCTATATGATCATCAAAACAAACATACTCAGGCACCTCTACCACTTTAGACAGCATTTCAAAGGCAGAAGCCACTCAGGAGGGAAAGAAGCATCTTTGTGGAGCAGGACACTATAAAGAATAAATGGTGCAGATACGGAACAAGTGAAAGCAAAGGCTGAGCTGTCAACAAAACTTTTCCAAGCAGCATGATCTGAGAGACTGTGGAGCGATCTCCCAAGGGAAATGGGGTGAGGAGCTCCATGGCTTGAGCCACTATTGAGTGGGTGGAACTGGGCAAGGGAACACATCCTAAAGGAACAATTCTGAGGTGCCTGGGGAGTGTGGAGGGAAGGAGAAATTATGTACCTCCCTGAGTCTTCTGTTTCTCCAGTGCCTTCTCTTTCTCCGACGAATCTTTGCTGATGTAAGGGAAACCCAGTTATGTCTTAGTGGCCAAACAGCTGAACAACAATGCTGTCAGTCAGCCAGGACTTTTGCAGAGCAGGGAACAGAGACTATGAGAGTTTGGTCTGCCCCCGCTGCCAGCTGGCTGCCCTCGATTCACATAAACTATTTATAAAAAAACCAAAAAACCCTGCACTGCGTTCTGCATGAAGGCATGCGGTTAAAATGCTAATATTAATGAGGCCTTTGGTATTTCAAAACCATTTCCTCTCTTTGTTCTCTTTTGATATAATTTTATTCTCCATGATCACTTTTGGAGGAGACCCTCCGAGTTCAACTTTTGCTTCCTAACTTTCTGATTTGGGGGGCCAGCCCTTAACGGCCCTTCAGAGCTGATTTATATTGAGACAGAGAGGAGCTTGGTAGAACCACAGTTTGTTCAGGACAGGAATGCAATTTTGGGATCATGTGACCAGACACCCTGGGCACACTCAAAGCAGCCACTGTGCCGATAGCACCCATGATGTCATGTGTCTGCCATCTGTTTGTCCAGGGAAGCTCAGTTCAGACAGCATCTGGTTTTATAGTGGGGTCTTGTGTTTTAGACCATTTACTGGTTTGGTTGACTGATTCACTTCGGTCAAGGGCATTCCCTGAAGATCTCAAACCCAGTAAGCCTATAAGGACTGCAGATATGTGTTCAGGCAGGAGAGCAGAAGATGCTCCTAAAGCGTTTGCTCTAAATCATTGCTCCACACACTTAACCAGTGAACAGTGCCAATGAACTCAGCTGGATCCTAACAGCCACTACCTGATATATTATAAGCAGGCATTCTGGTTTTCTCTGATTTAAAAAACAAAAATTCCAATTTTCAGTTAAAAAAAGTAACCCGAAATACACATTCTTCCATAATTAGAGAGAGAGAGAGAGAGAGAGAGTGTGAGTGTGTGTGCGTGTGTGTGTGTGTGTGGATAGATAGATATTAGTGGTGTTTTGTTTTAATCATGGAAAAATGTGGATTTGGGGTTACTGTTTTTAAACCAAAAATCAGGGTTTTTTTTAAATCAGAGAAAACCAGGATCCCTGATTATAAGCGACTTGCAGTCACTTAAAGCCCAGACCATTTCAAACAAAAACACAGAACTGTGATATACCAAAATTGACACCTGTGCACAATACTGGACAAACAAAGCAGTCAGCACTCCTTCACCAGCAATTTCCTCTTCCAAGGCACCAAAAAGGAAAGCTCTTAGGCTGCAATGGGCAATGAGTACACCCTACACATACTTTTTGAAGACTAGTAATATTTGGCACAGTATTTCCTATTTGAGAATCTCAAAAGTGTTTGCAGTCACCAAGACCCTTGTTCCACAGTAATTCTGGACAGCTCCTGGGGCTCTTAACACCTGAACTGTTTGCACATTAACACCTGGAACAAGTTTTAAGTACCTGTTATGCAGCTCAAAGTTCCACCACCCCAGAGCAGAATTAACCCTGTTCCCTGATAAACACTCCACCTGCCCGCCCTCTTCCCCAGCCCAAATCAGCTCCACTGGCCCCCCCAAACCCTTCCCAGCACCCCACTCACTGCCCTCCTGACCCAATCTCCCCCCCCCCCCGGGCTTACCTGTGTCTGCTCACACTGTCTGTTCATCCTGGGAGAGCAGGCAGGAAAAGGCCACCACCACAGCTACTGCTCTCTATGCAGGCTCAGCCTGGAATATAGCAGCAGCTTGGCAGCAGTGACTGGGCAGGAAGGTTAACCCTTCCCTGCTTGCTCCCCAGGACAGACAGCATGGACAGCTGCAAGTAAGCAAGGAGAGGGTGGGAGCCTTGGGAAGCACGGGGGAAGCCCGGAATGGGAGTGGGGGGCCAGAGGGTGATTCTTACTTTAGGCCCCTTCTGCCCTGAAATGTGACTGTTCCAAACTTGAGTTAGCACTAACACTGATCAACATTTGTGCAGCTCAAGCTATAAGGTGCAACCAGGCTTTAAGGAGGCTTCTAAGGCATGGTATAAAACCTACTGTAAAACAAAACCAAGGGTCCTGCCTTTACAACTATTGTTTGTTCTTTGCATGCAAGGACAACCGCATCCAACGGGGGAGGGGGAAGAGGAGAGAAAAGAAATAGGAAACAGGGAGGGAGAAAGGAGAAAAAAAGAAAAAAGTAGAAAAGAGAGAGGGGAAAGAGAAAAGGGGGGGTGAAGGGTAGGTTGCATGGGTAGGTAGGTGACTTATAAGCCTAATCTTTGCCTTGACTTCTATTTTACTACTACTTCTGCAGTAAAAGGCAGCATTTTTGCTTTAAGGGGATTTTGTAAAATGGTTACCTCCAACAAGCAATTTATCATAGAAGCTGAAGACATTTCTACCATGAGAAAACACTACACAGCAGAAGTAGAGGGGGAAGGGTAAGAGAAATCATTTTTAATAGTTCCCAGAAAAATGGTATAGCTCTTTCAGAATGAGGAACAAAAGGTTGTTTTTGCTGTCACAAATCTGACAATTTCCCATCAGTGTAAATCTTCTGCATGAAATTAGCACTCCACCTGGACAGAAAAAAGTGTGTTTTTTGCCCAGGAGAAGCAGCGTAAAAAAGGTGCCTTTGTGGTGCAACTCTATTTTTGACTTCATTCACCAACACTTACAAATTTACTTTTTGACATTAATAAAGTACCAATGTGTCACAGCATCCAAATATAACAGTAACAAAGCCCTTGCAGACACCCCCATCTCCGGACCCCTACACAACCACAGGAGGTGATGAACAGGCTGCCTAGAACAGCTATACATTCCCTCCAAGAAGAAAGTGCATTGAAATTGTTTAATCTATTGTGTATTTAAAATATTTTTGAGTCCACATTCACCCCATATGGAACTCATACAGCTGTTTGGAAAATGTGGCACAAAATAATAATTCTTTATGTCAAGGTGGCAAGTGTAAAAGCAGGCAAGAGCAATGCAGTAGCTTAGAAAGTTTGTCGGACAAGTCTTTTAGTTGAAGAAATGCTTATAAAGGGATCCATCCATAATGCCATATGCACCTTCAAATACACAGGAATGGGAGCAATACAAGTAAAGATAAACCACAACCAATAAAGTGTCCAGGTCACTTAAAAACTGCATTTCTCTCTCCCTCTGCTTGTTCCTTATGCTTAATTTTTATGCCCATTTTCAAATATCAGAGGCAGAGATGAGCTTTGAAGCCCACTCTAAAGTTCCTCAGATTCGGGCCACCTTATATCAAGGGTCTGGAAGAGATGGAGGCTCACAAAGAGACCAACCTGCCAACAGCCTCCTCTGGTGTGTGCCACTCATTTTAACCATGGTAGTCTGGCACAAGGAGGAACATGGCTTTATAGAGAAGCCAAACTCTTCAGCAAAAGCACTAGCACCCTCACTAGCACTAGCACACAAAATTCTTCTGTGGCTTCTATTGTTAGACTTTGCATGGTATAAAGCTAATATCCAACACTTGTTTTGAGGTTGCTGCAGGGGTTGGGTGGGGTTTTTTTTGTTTTTTTGTTTGGGGGCGGGGGTTGAAGCAGGGAGAGGAAGTTGAGAGGCTAGAAATCATTCTCCAGAGGATGACTTCTTTTAAGACACTGCAGAGGGAATCCTCTTTTGGAATGAAAAAACGTTGTGCTTGACTGGGAAGGAACTATATAAATATGGCCTTTTAGAAGTATTTCTTTCATTTAAGACAGGATGAGAAATCAATATTTCTCTAAACAAACTAAAGAAAGCTGGATTACTGTTCTTTTCCATTACAATGTGCTGCGGGCCAGATAAATATAAGCACATCCTAAACACAAAGTGAGGATGGAATAAATATCCAACCACACAAAGTTTTATGTGCCTATAAGCAAACAGGAAAAGGGACTTTGAAAATGCTGCTTCACATCTTCAGCACCAGCTGCAAGTTTGTGAGCAGTAAGCCATAACCAGAATGAGCTCTGGTCTGCCAGATGCACACAAATATTGCACATCATTGAAAATTGGGGAATAATGAGAGGCTAAGTCATTAGCAAAGGGCTGCCAAAACCACACACTCTGTTTCTGGAATGAGCTCCTTCCTCCAACTCTCTTCAGATCTCATAGCAACAAACTGGTCATATTAACTGTCCCCCAGCCTATTCACCTCATTGCCTTCAACTTTAAGGAGCAACATCTTTTCTCAGTGTATTTTCTCCCCCTTTCAGGCTTTAGAGATGAAGAACACAATTAGCTGAACCTCACCCCAAGCAATTACAGGCTATTCACCTAAAATCAGTCCCTAGAAGTGTGTGATGACTGTCATATGGTTTACAAACAGAACTGAAACCAGGAACTCTACAGCTAAAAGCATGGATCTGCACAGTTTAAGCTCAAGTATCAGGCTCTCTAGCCTCTAAGCTTAGCACTAAACACACTTGGGTGCATCCACACATTCAAAACTGCACTTTAGATAATGTGCATTAATCCACTGTGAGATGCTAGGAAAAATGTGCATTAGCCTATTTAATGTGCATTAGCAAAAGAGTATGGTTTTTGTGATGCTTTAATGCACATTAATATAGGCTAATACACATTAAATTGCACATGTAGATGCGGCCACGGAATATCAGGATACAGAGACACACACACGCCAATGGATTACAGACACATTTTCAAGATACCCAGTTCTTCCATCAAACTTCTGGCATCTCAGACACACTTGTCTCTTATCAGTTAACTGTGATGACCTTGAAGCAACTGCAAAGAAGAACTCAACAGAAAATTCTTTTAACCTGTACTTCTAGCATACTACTCTCAGCTCTTGTGGAGAGGACCTTTGTTCTAGAGCCAACTTGAAAGCAAAAAAAAAAAAAAAAAAGCTAACACTGCCAGTAGCTTGAGTTCCCTTTGGAATTATTTAAGAAAAGAAATAAAATAAGAGGAGATGTGATAGAATAATGAAGGAACTTCCATTCTCCCCATCTCATAATACCAGAACAAAAGGGACAGCCAATGAATTAAGAAGGTGAAAAGTTCAAAATTGGTTAAAAAGAAACTTGCACGTAACGCATGAGAGCAAACTAAGGGACTCGACTGCCCCCAAAAACTGCCAGGAATTCTGTCAGCTTCCAGGTGGGACTGACTGGCTTTCTAGATGGAGATCTAGAATGGAGGTTTAAAAAAAACAACAGTAAACAATTCAGAAGGAATATTAAACTCTTGTGCTTCAAAGTTTAAATCAATCTTTAACAACTACATTAGCAACCAGAATGAGACCTATCAAGGCATAGCTTAAGTTTCTATACTCCTATTGTGTAGGATTTTAATATCTTTTTCTGAAGAAACTGATGAACCCACTGCTGAAGGCAGGTTACTAGATGGACCAGTGCTCCAGTTCACTAAGGCAATTCCTAGATTACTATGAAACCATTCATATTAAATGAGTAATCTTCCCCTCACAAACATCCTCCTTCTTTTCAGAAGACATCTTAAAAAAACAAACCAACAATAATGGATCTCATATACTTAAAATCTCATACTTTTTTTTAGCCTCTACAGTACTTTTTCCTTATATTTGGCTGCATTGGTTGGCATATAAACCATTTCCTTTCTGCTGGCAATGTCTTTGGTTTATATTACCTCTAACTTGCCACTTTGATACCAATATGCTGATTGTGGTTGACTTCCTTTTTCTCTTTTGAAACCCCAAGAAGCCACAGGAAGTAATGAAGAAAAATTGGGGAAACAGGAAATGTTTGATCCAAGATCTGACTTATCACATTCTCTCGCATACAGCACACCTTGGAATCTAATAAGCACCTTGTTTTTGAAAGGCAGAATAAAGAAAAAAAGACCTTAGTATCTAAGTAACAGCAGGAAGGGAGCTGAGCTTGCTCACTGTTCTGCTCCCTGTGGATCGAGACAAATTTTAGTTTCTGTTTCAATAAGTAAATGGCAGAACCTTCACCTACCATATTTCTCCTATATGCTCCAATTTCCAAAAGCTGGTGTGGGAGAAAAGGTGTGCACTGTATGCAAGAAAATATGGTGTGTAGAGAAGTTATATTTCCCTGCAGTTGTTTACTCTTTGTAGAGCCCTGAAATATATGCATTTTTAAATGCATTAAATATTTTTAAGAGTCTTATTAGGAAACATCTTCAGCTTAAAGTTACTGTTTAAAATACAGGCCTCCTAATAACACTTAAAATTACTAACAGTGCAAGATTAGGGGAAAATTATTTCCTGTTCAGTTTATTTGTTGTAAACACAACAATTTGATTGCACAGAAAAAACATTTTAATTTTAATAGTCAGTCAGCTTTTCTTTTATAGATCTCTTACTAAAGGAAAAAAAACACTCTAAAAAAACTAGGACAATATGATCATTAAATTACAAAAACTGACAGCAGAACTGTATTTAAAGCCTTTTTATGTGGATATTTCAATAGCATATTTGTCATGTAAAACATTCTATTTAACAGAACCCAATTTACAGAATACCTGCTTTTTTGTTTAAATTAAGACCCATGGGTCACTTTTTTTTACAGGAGTGAAATTAACATCCATAAAAAATTAGGTCAGTCTCAAAGTGCTTCAATTTACACATCATTTGGCTGCCACTGTTTTTTTAAATAGTGGCCGACAGGTTGTTAGTATTTAGTAAGGCTAATGAACAATCAAATGCAGCACAAAGAAAGATTTTGACTATCTACTTTCTGGCAGCAGAGAAGGGGTTTCAGACCAACTCTTTAGGTCTTGCTGAATTTAATCTATTGGCGTTTTGAGATACAGAGCAATATAATCCTTTACACATATTTTAAACAAGTATGCAATGGAACAGGGTGGCTCAGAGGGGTGGAAATAAAGCTTTGAGGACCCTGGCTCAAAATCCACCCCAACTGAAACTCTCTGCCATCTGACAGCCAGCAAACTGACTAGTCTTGAGCTCATATCACAGACTGGTACCCTCAATGGGACAAAGGGATGTACACAGTCTTCTTTTAGGCCTGAAGGTGATCCCCTTCCTTATGAGAGTGAAAGGACATGTATGGAGCAATCTGGTTGAGGGTCAAGTATTTGTAATGCTGTTGTGGGTGCATCTGTTCAGGAATCTCTCTCTCTGAGGCTGTCAGTTTAGCACCCACATCCACACAGGAATGGTGGCAACCCTTGTTTTAAAACTATGAAATAAAGCCCCACACATATTTGGCATTGTGTGCATGTCTTGTTTAAATACCACCCCCAAAACTCCAAGCAAGAAATGTCCATGTCATATGCTGCTGTCTCCCCACCTCCTACTAGCCTCCTATGGGCCTGGCAGCTCTGGTGTTAGTACATAGTTTCTCCTGGCATGACTGAGTAGATGTATATCTATTTACACCCTTCAGGAAAGCTGGAGGCTGCAGAGGTGAAGGTGAGAAGCGGGGGACACAACACTTTAGGGAGGCTGCAGCAGGAGTGCTGAGAGCAGAGCATGCAGCTCGCAGCATCCTCTTCCCTCTGACAGATGGTTTTCTTTCAGTGTACTAGGGGAACTGTCAGCCCTGGAAATTTCCCAGCTCCTCAAGGCAAGCAATTCTTATACTGTCTTAATAAAACATCACTGTTGCTAAGTCTGCCAGAGTAGAAATAGATGATAGAACACAACACACAAAAGGAACAGAAGTATTGCTGTCTGAGGCTGCGGACCCTTCCCGTTTGCGGAATTGCATATGGCCTAGTGTCTCTGACACAGGAAAGCAGCTATTGCTTTGGAGAGTGGATGGAGCTGATACTGGTCCCAAAACATCTGAAAAACGCTTTTCCATAGGAGCAGGAGCCAGAGAAGAGCATCTCAGCAAGGGACTCATGAAGATGGCAGATCACTTTAGAGGAGTTTGTCCGTGAGAGATTCAAAGACTTTATCTAGGATTAAAAAGAGAGCTCTGGTACAGCCAGTAAGCATAAACAGTAATGTATATAATAAATTTTCCACGGAAGCAAAGCGTATAAATTCAAATGATGTGATGCAACATCTGTGTGTAGTCAGGCACTGAGGAGTTGTTGGGCAGGGATGGGGGAAGGGAAGGTGGAGGCAGAGGAGGATAGAGAAGACCGATGGTTAAATATTTCGTTTCTTTTGATTTAGGACAAACTTGAAGTGCCCCTTCATGACATCCAAGAGTCCTGCTAATTAAAAAAGTTATAAGAACAAAATGCAACAGAATCAACCTATCTTTATTATCAACCAGAAGCACACAGAACCCTTCCCTCTCTTCAGAGGCCATACGAAACAAATATGAACCAGAAAGTCAGGTTCATTTGCTTCCCTCTCTCCCCATGTTGAAAGGTAAATGATGATCATCACCAACTGGGACTTGCCAGAAAGAAAAAAAATCCTCTTTGTATGGGACTTTAGACAGGATTTGAACTCTGACCCTTAGGGAAAGAACAGCATCATACAGGGTGAAAACAGCCCAGCTCTCAGCAAGCATCTGTACTGCTCATTATACAATACTTGTATTCCTAGTCAGATGGCTAATTCTGCCTTCTCTGCAGACCACTCTGTTGTCTGACCTCCTGCTGAGACCAGCTCCATCAGCCTCAGGACAAGCCTCTTACTTACCCCCAGTGCACCTTAAATAAATATGGAAAGGGCTCTGATCTGCATAAGCAGTGTCCACAGAGAGAATGAAGCCCAATTCAACTATTTAAGTGAAAGGAGAGATTTTCTCCCCACTCTAGCCCCAGCTTCTGAAGGCAGCCTCAAGATAACACTTGAAGACGCTACCTTCAGCTCCCACAGGTCATCAATTATTCAGCAATGGAATTAAGATAACAGACTAAGAAATAATGATGTTTTGGTACTGTCTGACATGAGCTCTACAGAACAGCACTCAGGAGAGTCCCTGAGTACTTACTGACAGCAATGATCACTGGGAAGCCGGCAGTCACCTTGTAGAGCCTTTGAGTCAAGAAGGCCACTCTGATACAAACCTACACATCATCTAAGGCCCAAAGATAGCAAATCCTGGGTGAGGGTATCTGGGACTTATCTGTCTGCAAACTAGTTCTGAGTACTGTTCCTAAAACTGTTCCTAAAGCCTGGCACTTGTTCAGTGTAGCAATGCTGATGTAAAGCTACTAGCATTAGCTGAGCACATGGACACTGGGGGAAGAGTTGCAAATTCTGCTCTTCCCAAAGTATCCTCATGGTACATAAAACTGGACGGCAATAAGCCACATGTAACCAGGTAGACAGCAAAGAACATGGCAGCTGCAGTTACCTAGCAAAACCCCTTGAGTTCTTGAGGTGTCCATTTATGCTTCAGCACCCAAAAGTGATCCTATTCCACCCTCCTCAAGTCCCTGAAAAACAGTTAACAACAACAGGTGGGTGGGTCCCCTTCCCATTTGTTGTTTTTTGTGGCTTAGATTTAAGGCTAGGATGATGGCATTTTACAAAAACAAATGCATTAATGGATTTCCAGGGACGTGAGCAGGGTGAAATTGGATCACTTCTACATGCTTAATAGGTGGACTAGGATGCCGCCCTTTGTTCCTACCCCAGGAAAACACCTACTTTGCTTTTGGTGGTAGAAGGGAGGATGGAAAGAAGCCCCACTTATCTGGAGAGGTAGGATAGAAACTGCATTTCAAGATCTCTAGGTCTCCCCTAGACCTTCCTTTAATAACGAAAGGCGAAGGAGAGGACACACAGCCTAGACAGCTCCAATACTCTATGTGCTATCTACACAGAGCAACCCCCACCTGCACTTGGAGTAAGGCACAGAGACAACTTAGATAACAGCAAACAATTTAAATGATGTGTTCATTCAGAGAGAGGTTCAAACTTCAGCAAAGCTTCACACCTCTCGAGTCTAGCCAGCAATGCTACCAAGAGAAATGGCTTAAAAGGGCTACAGAAATGCGACCAGCTTATAAAGCTGTTTCATCATCAGTTCTCAGATCAGTGGAGGACTTGACATTCAATTTAAAGAAGCCACCTCCTCCACAATAATCTTTATGCAGGAACACCTAGATGCTATGACATCTGCTGTACCTTTGGATATGGTGGCATTGTCTCTCTCCCTGCCACTGTCATGCCCTACAATGCCAAGTCTCCCTCCCCACAAGGACTCCACTGTTGACTCTCTGCTACTTGCCATCTATCTGACACCAAATTAAATAGCTTTTCCCTTTGCAAGAAAGGTTGAAAGGAGCTGCGCAGTCCAGGCAGGAAGCACAAAGGACCATGCTATTACTTCACCTGGTTAATTTGTCAACAACAAGCCTCCAAAGTGGCTGGACCAGAGGAAGTCCTCATACTTCTCAGGAGCATAGCAAAGTATCCCGAGCCCAAAGCTATGAGTAAAGATGAAAAGAAAATGACAGGACTGACAGCAATACATCTGTACCACCAGCACAGTTTCAAGAAAATTAGAGAATGAAATTTCTGTATTCTTTAGAAAACTTACTAGATTTAAAGGTAGGTTGGTTGGCTGGGAAATAACAAGCTTCTAACCAAAGTTATCACCAATACCTGAGGCAACTGCAGAAGTTCTTTGCTTTTTTGTCAAGGTATAATGTGCCCAAATGATCCTAGGAAGTTGATCATGGTCCACACACAATGGGACCCACCGCTTAGATTTAGGGACCTCCAAGACTACCAAACCTGAGCAAGAGATACCAGCCAGGCACCCAAGAGGTTTCTCAGCAGTACTAGAACAACAGTAGACCCTGACACCCCTAAGATCTAGATGCAGTCAAAATCACAACAAAGAAAGAGCCCCCACAATTAGCCTGGCTAGGCTTTCGCGCACATACAAAGGGTGGAAATTCCCCATGGTCTAAATTAAACCAAAACACAGCCTTAACACCCCACCCACTCCCCTGCCAAACAAACTCACCTCAAGAATCTGAAGATACTGTAAGCATACCACTCCAGTGAAAAATATCCCCCACACTTGCCAGGAAGGGCCAGAGGAATCAACTGCTGGGAACATGGGCCTCAGCTTCTGCCACAAGCTCTTAATTACACCACCAGCTCCACGCTACCAGTCACCTCCCTCATGTGCAAGCATCCTACGCAGTATCCAAGTCCCTTTTCTGTCCCTTCCCAGGGGTACCAGGACAAATAAAAAACCTGAACATTCATATCAGAAGCTTTCATTACTAAATCCAAAATCACCTCATCTGAAGTTACTAAACTACATCTTGAAACAATTTAGGCTCCTTACTTCCACACTACTTTATTCAGAATGTCTTTCAGAGCTTCACTTCTCTGATGGCGAGAAATCTCTCTCTCCTTTCCAGTCTAAACATATTCATGATTAACTTATAACTGTTTGACATTTTACCAAATGATTGTTTAACTTACATAGATCTTTTCTCCCTTCCTGGTTGTGTTCAATCATGCCCTGCATGTATTTAGATATGGTAAATCATATGCCCCTCTCAACCTTAATGTTACTAGGCTAAACACAGCCAAGCTCTTCTAATCTCTTGCTTGCTGCTGTGGCAAATACTTGACAATTCAATTGTGTTAGTCAGGATGTGGATGAAAAGACAGCAGGGATGGGTCATAAAAGAAGCAAAGGAAGGACAGAAGAGGATGTGCAGTCTGATGACACATTCAGAAGCTGTTGAAAGGTTGGGAGAAACAGAAAATTAAGAGACAGGAGGTTGGAAAGACTGGGGAAGTGATGGGATGTAACACAGCATTAAAGTTGAGGCAGGACTATAGAAGAACTGGGAAGCAGAACCAAGCAACCATGACAAGCAGGTCACATGACTCCATGGAGAAGAAGTGCCAAACCACAGCAGCATGCTGGAACCAACAGGTTACATGGTGTTATCCTCACGTCTCTGCACCCCTTTGAATGGCATCTGCCAAATAACTGTTCAGAGAGCTTTGGGTACACAGAACTGTGACACCTTGTGGAATAAAACTGTGTTATACATGCTACTACATGGGCAAAACCACACCAAAACCTTAACACTGGGTACATTACATATAGCACAACTTAAAAAGAATGGCTTATTATCCAATACAAAGATTATAAGTTACTGTATCCAGACTTAAGAGAGACAGTATTAAACTAGGAAATGCCAAAACATGAACTGTATACAATATCAACAGTTACAAGATACTGTATAAAACTCAAAAGTAGAGACAGTACTGTGTTAAATGAAGTGTAAATAACTTGGGAGCACTTTGTTACACAGTATCACTGACAAGTTAGATTAAAGATTTGCTGCTTGGATAATGGAGGATGTACTGTAGAAGAGGGGTGAGCTACCCAAACCCTCCATGGCATGCCCCAAGTCCTTCCTGCTTTGTGCGAAGGCCTGATCTCTTTTGCTCCCCCCACGTATCCTTCTTAGCAGTAACAGAGAGTGGCAAATTTGACAGCAAGGGCAAGCAGAGGCTGTGATAAGAGGGCAGGAGAGCACGCCTCAGCACAGCAGGGGGGGCTGGGGCAGCCACCTGCCAGATGATGCAGAAGGAAACTGCCTTCCTATTCTTCCCCAGAGACAGCATCTTCCGCTCAAAACATTTCATCCAATGTTAGGTGTACAATCTGAGGTTTTTTGGATTTTCTGGTGTTGATGTTGTCATCGATGTCACCAGATGAATTTGTGTTAAAAGTGGATTCCTTGTGGTTGTGGAAATATTCCTTCAGACAGAGGTGTTGAAAACATTCTTCTAGCTCTCCACATTGTAGGATCTTATTTGGGTGTTTTTCTGGTCAGAAATTAAGGCCTTTGGAGAGGATAGATTGTTCAGCTCTGGTAAGTGTGTGCATGAAGAGACTGTTAATATTTGAGGGTTGGTTGAGTCCTTCTGTTTCATCAAGTATGATGCTGGAATGTTGTACGGTATTGGTGGTGTTCTTCTGAAGACTGTTGTGTGGCTGGGAAAATTGTTCATGTAGTAGTAACTGGTTCCATTTCTTCTTTTTGCGTTGGATGGATGCAGTAAGAAATCTTTCAGAGTCTTGTTATATACACTGTAAAATGTTTGGGAGGAAGATATCCAGATTTTCATGCCAGAAAATCCAAAGAAACCCCAGGTTGGACACCTAACAGCAAATGAAATTCAAACCTCGATCGCTACATTGACTGCTTCAGAGAAAGAATGAACAATGAAATATGCAACAACAAATACCACTCTAATGACTAGGGCTACATGAAACTTCACTGGATGCTTCATTTTGACGGTGTTTTGACTCGTTTAGAGCTTGAAACAGCGAACCTGAAATGAAATGAAGGGCTTCAAAACAGCCTTGAAATGAAACAACAGCAGTTGAAATGTTTCGAACCTAAAGCCGGGCTTGCCTGCAAGCAAATAGACAGCAGGGAGAGGGAGGGGGAAAGAGGGGGAAGGGCTGCTCTGATATTGACTGTGTAGCTGGCCAGTGACTGTGATCCTTCCCTGAGGTCCCTTCCAAGCCCAATGCTCTGGGGGAGGGATAGAAAAACAGCATAAAAAGGAGCACTGTTTGAACTGAGCTGCCTTCTGCCTTGGGGTCAGTTACTGAGCTGTCTTCCAGAAGCTCAACAGCATCAGACAACAAAGGCTACCATTCGTTTTCTACTTGCTAGTCTAACAAGTAGGATTCATCAATACTTTTTGCTTTCTATACCCTTTTATTTTATTATTGTATGAATTGATTCCTTTCATTTTATTCCTCCCCAAAATCCTCTTTTTGTTTTTGTTAGTCTATTTTTATTCTTTTCAAATCTGTACTTTCTCTCACAGCATGCATTCCATTTACTGTGCAGGGAATCACAGCATAATTATATTGCATATTATAATATAGAATTTATGTAGGAACACATACATACATGTATGTTTTTATATAAATACATACATATGTTACATAAATACACATACATACAATTATCTTATTTACATATATTACATAAATCAGATAACATTACAGAAGAAGATACAGATTTTCCAGCACGCCAGCAAGGACAAGACACTATGAAACACGCCACAAAGTGTGCTGGAAAGGCAGCTGGCAAGCCTTCAGGGAGGGGCAGAAGAGGGGGTAGAGGGAGAACTGTAAGTTCCCCCCCACACACACATTGAGACAGCCTCTTTGCCACAACAAGCAGGGATGAGGCTTCCACTAGTTCTACAGGCAGCAAGGAGATGGGAGCAAAGCCAGAGCCAGTGCCACTGCACCAGCCATAACCCACCCTACTACCACCATGACAACAAGCAGCAGCACCAGCATGATGGTCTCCTCCACCACCATTGCACTTTGCAAGCTGAGCCCTCCAGTGCCAGAGGAAGAGCTGGAGCTGGATATGAGTGCCATAGCACGGGAAATTCTGGAGAAGGAGGGGGAATCTTCTGAGTTTGTGCTCCACACCTCTCAAGTTTCCCCTCTTTTCACAAACAAGCCTATGAACTGCACTTCATCAACCTCCTCAGTAAAGAAACTCACAGACTCAATACAGACATTGGAATTCTGGCACACTACAACCTGCCAGACATCTGACTCCCCAGGTACCTTTGAACTTCTACCCGTGCTGCTACATCCCCCTTCCCCACCATGCCACCCTGTCCTTCACCCTCTGACTCCTCCATTTCCATTTTCACTGACTGGCTTTCTTGCCTGCATTACATGCCAGCCTCTGGCTTATTTACTATTCCTTCTATCCAGGAACAGCACACACACCAACTGCAGGTGCATCCTCAGTCTGACAAACGGTTTTTCAACCCGAAACCTTGCTAAGGTATATTTCTGTAACTAATCAGTTGGTCTAAAAGATACCAGATTAGATTGACCCAAATAACCTTGTCTGCCAGTGCCATGGCCTTAGACCAACACCTCTAATGCCTGTCCCCAGTCAGCTGACCGGAAGGAGGCAGTGCCTTGGGCACATCTAAGCCCCAGGGCTTGGGCTGGTAGGAAGAGTTCTCTGGCAGCTGCTGGAGAAGAAGCTCCTGCAGGAAAGGAAAGAAAGGCTCTGTGACAGTTTGGCTGCCTGGGATGCTGCTAGTGCTACTGTGCTGCTCACTAAGTTATTATTTATTACCTGTTGTTATTTAAAGTGGTGGACCAGACTAAGGCTGTAGGGAATAAGAAGGCCTCACTGGGGCACACTACCATGTTGTGTAGAGGCCCCAGCACCAGTGAGAGCACACCTTAACTCACACAAAGTCACATGTCACAAGTTTTACTTGTCATCAGCTTGAGGTACAGTTTCCCAGAAACCCCTGCATCTATCTCCTTGAAACCTGGCAGGCTTCCTGGCCTTGGCAGGGGCTACCATCCATGAAGTTTTCAACCCACTGTGCCCTCACACTTGCAAGTGATACGAGTTTTGCTTTCAAAACTTTGAGGTGCAGTTTCCCAGAAACCCCTGCACCTATCTCCTTGAAGCTTGGCAAGCTTCATGCCCTCAGAAGGGGCTACTGTCCCTGCTGTTTTCATCCAAATCTGCCAAAACATGACAAAGTTATAGACAGTTTTGTGATTCCCTATTATAGCCTATAGGCAAAATGTCAAAACAGTGGCAGAACAGCAAAACAGTTCTGACAAAATGAAACAGAACAGTGATTCAAAACAAAATGAAACTTGAAATGAAACACTGTCCCGTTGAAATGGCAAAACAGCAGTCAAAACAAAACGGTGCTGTTTTGCACAGCCCTAATAACCTCTCCCTCTCAGAAAGAAGGGCCATAGAATCTCTAAGATCCAACCACCAAATAATAAGAAAGCCCGCAGTTAGAGGAGGAGCCATAGCTATCCTTAACCATGAAGACTACATAAAGGAAGCCAACAGACAACTCTCTGACACTACCTACTATAAACAACTAAAGGAAGATCCTACTCCCTTTTTCTTCTCTAAACTCAAAGCCTCCATCACATCATTTCCAACAGAACTACAAGAAAAACTCCAGACCCTGTTCCCTCCACTAACCATCCAGGGACTTTTTACCTGCTCCCTAAAATCCACAAACAAGGAAACTCCCACCAGACCTATTATGTCCAATCAGAGAACCCTCACAGAAGGACTATCAGGTTTCATCTAATCCATCTTAAAACTGCTCATCACCCAAAGACCAAGTTTCGTCCAAGATGCAACTGACTTCCTGTGAAAACTCAAAAACATAGACCACCTTCCCAGCAATATCCTCCTAACCACCATGGATGTCACTAGCTTATACACTAACTTCCCACACCCAGATGGCATCCAGACCTGCCTCACATATTTACAAGAACAAGATCACAACTCAGAATACAAACCTCAGGATATCACCGAACTCATACACTTCATCCTCACATACAACAACTTCAGTTTCAACAACCAACACTTCCTCCAGGCCATGGGCACAGCTATGGGTGCCAAAACTGCTCAGCAATATGCCAAGCTTTTTATGGCCCACCTAGAAGAAGACTTCCTCAAAAACTGCACCATGAAACCTTTGCAATAGCTGAGATACATAAATGACATCTTCATCATTTGGGCCAAAACCCTGCAGTCTCTGATGGACTTCCACCAAAAATTCAACAATCACCACGCCTCCATCAGACTATTGTTTAAATACTCTTAACACCATCATTTCCTTTTTGGACACCATGATCAATATCCAAGATGGTAAAATTCAAACTGCCATATACAAGAAACCCACAGACCAACATACATATCTACACAGAACCAGCAATCACTCTACACACACCAAGAAAGCTGTTAATTTACAGCCAGACTCTCAGATACCACCGAATTTGCAGCAAGGAGAATACCCATGACAGACAACTCACAAATCTCAAAAGGGCTTTCAGTCAACAAGGCAGTCCTCCAGAGAGACAGATCACACTTTTGAAAGAGCTACCCAGATACCACGTGAAGATTTGCTGCAGTATAAAAAGAAAATCCCCCAAAATTGCACACCGTTAGTGATGACATATCACCTTTCCCTGGAACCTACACAGAAAGTTCTCAAACAACTGCAACCCGTACTAGAAGAAGACCCCATTCTTAAAGAGATCTTTCCAGAACCATCCATCCTACCCTTTAAACAAGCACCAAACTGTTACTAACCTCATCACCAGGAGCAAACTCCCTATGACCCAAACCACACCCAACTGATCCAGACCACACCAGAACAAGAAATACAAAACCTGCCAACATATCTCCACCATCCCCACAATAACTACAAACTGCAACAGAGCCATCACTGTTCCTGAATCCTACACCTG
This sequence comes from Crocodylus porosus, assembly GCF_001723895.1. Taxonomy (NCBI): domain Eukaryota; kingdom Metazoa; phylum Chordata; order Crocodylia; family Crocodylidae; genus Crocodylus; species Crocodylus porosus. Next base: position 4,204,086 of record NW_017728937.1, on the reverse strand, counting down.
CACCTCCTAAAATCTAATACATCTCATCCAGTGCATCAAATGCCCTGAAGAAAAATATGTAGAAACCAAACAACTGTGCACCAGAATGAATGTATACTGAAAATCTATCAAAGACAAAGATACCCAAATACCTATGGGGACACATTTCTCATAGGGCAATCACTCCTCCTCCGATCTCTGAGTTCTAATCCTCAAAGGGAACTTACAACTCACCTTTCATAGACGAGCCTATGAACTTCACTTCATCAACCTATTGGATGCTAAAAACCATGGACTCAATATAGACATTGGATTTATGACACATTACAACCTGCCTGACATCTGATTCACTTGGTACCTGCCTGACCTGACCTCTCACATCTTTTTCCCCCCCTACCTTTTCTCCCCTCTCCTCCCCTTCTTCTCTACCTTTTTGCTTCCCTGATTCCCTACCATTTCCTTTTTATTTGTAGCCTCTTTTTAAACTTATTACCACTGTAGTGTTTGGCCTTTTTTGTCCTGTTTTTCTTCACCCTGCCTTCCCTGCTTTACCTTTTGCTTTCCTCATTTCTACCCTTTTATATTTTCACTGACATCCTGTCACATTTTTAGCTTCTCTCATTCCTGCTTTCCTGATCTCCAACTACTCCCTTTTTCACAGACAGCCTCTTTTCCATCTTGTATTTTATCACTGTTGTCTCTCTCTGACCTTTTTGTTTCCTCTTCCCTCTTTCCTCCCCCACACCTTTACCTTTTGTCTTGCTTATCTCTACCTATTTACATTTTCACTGACATCCTACCACACTTTTAACTTCTCTCATCCTAAGAGTCTCAAACCAGCAGAGACTCCCTATGCCTGATGAAGGGTGACTGAGCCCAAAAGCTTGCTAAAAACTTTTTTCCAACGACTCAGTTGATCTAATAAATCACATCTAACCAAAGAACCATGCCTGCGCTCAGCATACTGGACACTTGGTTACTGCTGCAGAAACTAGTGGTGGTGCTGGACTTCTTCCTGCTGTGCTGCTGGGGCCTTCAGCATTGCTGCTTTTGCTTGGGTGTTTGGCAGCCAAGCAGGTGACAGACTACCATAGCAGCAGTGTAGGAACCATCTGAGCACAGTAGCCAGCCAACAGCTGCAGCCCCAGAGCCCCAGCAAGAACAAGCTGCCATGAGAGGCTTGATCCCCCAGTACTACTGGAGCTCCAGCACCATGCCACCAAGGGAAGATCCACTGCAGCCAAAGTCAGGGCAAAATCTACGGGCTGGATGACCCAACTCTGATCTGGGTCTGCGGGCCATGTTTGACACCCCTGCTTTAACCCAATGTAAAACGGAATATAAATGCACTCTCTCCCTCCTTGTCTTGTTGCTTAAACCCAGTAGCAGCACTCTGCACACACTCCTCCTCCTGGAGAGCTAAGAAACAGAGGTCAAAGTATCAGCTGTGTTGTCAAGGGGAAAAAGGGATGACTTACAAGTACTGTGGCTAATCCAGGGTATACTTCGCCAAAATAAAATGATGGCTTAACCTTTACAAAGACACTCATTTACCTTCTAACACAGAAATCCAGTTTGGAGGAGGAGGATACAAGTGTCACCCAAGGAGATGTTTCTGGGGGCTGGCAAACAATCCAGCTTTGTTTATTGTACTTGTTCTACAGTTCAGTTGTCATGCAAATGCACGGGGCAATTTCTTCTAATTGCTGGCAGCCTCCCTGCATTGTACATTCAAGGGTGACAGTGCTGAAAGGTACTGAGCTATTCCTGTAATACACTGATCTCTTGCAGCTGTCCCAGATGTGACTGGGACTTTATATTCTGCAGGACTGGATCCTCAAAGATCCCTCAAGGATCAGCAGCAAATGAGACAGTAGGTGGTTGACAACAGTGGGAGGACTAGTTTGCAGGAAAGCATGGGCTAACAGCTGTGGATAAGCTCAGAGCAGAGTTTGGACTTTGAAAAAAGAAACCCCACTCCCAATGGATATTTTAAGAGAACATTAGGAATGGGAAGGACCCCTCTGGGGAGTCAAGATGACAGTGGGTTTGTTCTTTACAGATATATTACAAATTCCCTCCTAGGAGTCTCTTTCTAAATAGAGTTATGCAAGCAAGCTGTATTCCATTTGTAAAAAGTCATTTTCTGGCAGTAATGCCTGTCTGGCTGCAAGTAAAAGAGAGACAGATTTTGAATTGATAACATAACTACGGCCATGGACACACACACACACAAAGGTTAACTTCATAGCAGATCAAGGTGATCCAATTACTCCATTAAAAAGAAAAACAAGTCACAAATTCCCAGTGAAACCTCTAAAAGCAACGAAACCCTGTCTCAAAAGTAGTATTTTTAAGCTTTCAAATACCTACTTTTCAGTGCATAGCCCATTTGATTCTGTGTTCAAAGACAGGCACAGTGAAATTTATTCAAGGTTTATGCCATGGAGCTTCACATCTTCATTCATGTGTCCTTAGTTTAGCTTTCTAGGAGACTAAGGTTCCAATTCAGAGAGGTGATTGGTAAGATAGAGCAATTTCAGTTTCCTCCCTCAGTGTTGGTGTTGCTGCGAATCTTTCCGCCCCAGAAATTTATAGAATAAAATGGTCCTTAATTATATTGCACATAACAGCCATTCCATGATAATTTAACCTTGGAAGATCACTTACAGGAATCCACCACAAACCCGCTATCAGATCATTCTACCTGGTTGCATATGTTTTTAGGAACAAAGAACTGGACATTTGCACTGTTTTGTGGAGACTCAAGTAAACTGAATTTAGAAGCATTGGCACCTCAGGTTATTTTACATGAACCATCACAGCATTTAGTCAGAGGAGCTAAGGAACCCCTCTCATACCCCAATGGAGGATCTCAAAACCATCTCTAGCATGTGGACAGCCTTAGAGAAGAGTCCAAGAACTGTGTAGAGGACCTCTACTGAGCTCTGATTAGTTCTGTAACAGAAAACAACTGTTTGCTACCACCAGGCTGGTCTTCAGGAAAATTAAGATCCACAAAGATCAGCTGTTTTCAGGTAAACAAATGGAAAAGTATCGTTTCAGTTCTGGTTACTTTTCAAGCTCAATTCCTTCAGCATGTTTTCCACTGCTATGGAGACACAAACAAAGCGTGGACTTCTCACCAAGTCCAAGACTGGGACCTTAATTTCCTAAAGCAGGAATAACAACATAGGGCATGCATACATCTGGAGCATCATGTGTGTCAGTGCCCCTGCACTGAAAAATGGCAGTGGGACTGCTTTAACTAAAACTTGTTCAAGCTTTAGTTAAATCACCTCTGCCACCATTTTTCAGCACAGGGACACTGATACATATGACACTGGAGTATACTGGAGCACAGTAATTACCATGCTCCAGCAGACTTGGTTAACTGAGTCTGCTCCAACATGCTCTAATTACAGTGTGTCAGAGCAGCTTCAATTTACATGTATAAGCACCCATAGTAACTCAAAGCAGATGCTGCAGGTCAATGCCTTTCCTTTCCCTTTTGTGGGTTTTCTTCCTTAAATCTACTATAAGCTGCTTGCACGAGACAAGATGAGAGCATTGCAGACTCACTACTATTCTAGTGGGCAGGGTGAGCAACTAACACTGCTTCCTTCTACAAAGGCTGAATTCAAGGCTGATACTTCTGGTGTGCAGGACTAGCACTGAATATCTTTTGTAGTACAACCACACTCAATACATTAAAGGCCAAAGCTCACCCTCACTTCCTTCCATTGACAAAACAATAATAATAAAAAACCCCAAGGTTATGCTTCTGCTCACCTTTATCAAGATTGTTTCAGGGTTCTTTTTTCTCTTGCCCCTTTCAGTATTTTTGTTGTAATAGCAACTCTCAAAATTCGTATCAGGAGCATGGAGCTAGGTTCAAAAACCTTTTTCAATTACAACAAAAACACCTGTGGCTCCTCAACAAGCAAATCCAGTAATGAGGTAACAGCATCCCAGATTCAAACCTTTTCCTGCTTACTTTGTAGTAAGATTCTGTATAAGAAATCTAACATGCACTGCAGAGGCTGTGTCCCATCTTCATAATTCCACTGCTTTACGGGTAAACTCTGCATCAGACAAACCCACAGATCCGCCCAGAAGATTTTAACCTGTTTGGCTAAGAAATCTTGGGATGATACTCTCCCCACTTGTGAGTTCCCAATGGCTTTAAGCTCTCATAATAGTACTCCCCCAGACATCATTTCCTTCCCTCTTCCCTGCTGCAATGTGATCTTATATTTGTTTACTCAGGGCATCTAGATGAACATGCTTCTGCTGCCAGTACCTCTCACAGTTCAGTTCTTCTGTCAGCAGAAGGGCATGAAATGCTTTCACACTAAGGAGGTTAAACTAGACTAGCCCTCTAATACTTCAGCCAGAGGAGCAAGTTAATACAATTTGGAAGGGTTATGCTACTCCTGTTTTGGTCCAAGTCAAAATCCAGATCAAATCAGGATCGCCTCAAATGAGGCATCTGTTTACAGCCTTTAAGACCAGGCCACAACATTAAACCCAGGTGACACACAGCAAAAGTGGACCACAGGACTAATCCACAGTTCCCAACACGAACACATGCTCTTACCCCTTTTTATTAATAAATTCTGCCAATGAGCACAAAAATTCCACACCGAGAGACCAAACACCCAATAAAATGAGTGATATTTTCACAGCTCTAATATTATCCAGGACACATATGCAACCATATAAATTCAAAATGACATCTCAAGAAGCGGTATTAACTGAAACCTGCTTACTGTGGGTATCAAGTCCAGGTAAATATTTATCATAGTCACTGGCATGCTGTCTTTTCAGATTTTTTAAATGTTTGGGGTTTTTTGGTTTTGGGTTTTTTGTTTTTTTGTTTTTGTTTTTTTACAAATGCAGAGGGGTTAACACTGCATTTCCATGTGGTCACTAGTGGCTGGGATTATGGAGAGCTACAAGCAGGGAGGCTGCCCATTGATTCCTGAAGGAAAACAATGCCAGCCTTGGCTTATTAATGGTTGTTACAAGTTCACATCATAACCCAGCAAACACCCTTCCAAAACCATTTACAGGAGCCTCCTTCACCCTTACAATACCCAGACAGGTAAGAGAGAGTGCACTGAAACCTGAATGAATGTTGAAACAGGCAAGAAAAGTTGCAGCAGGTGCATTTTTGTCCAAGGCAGAAATTTTGCTTGGGCCTGCAGCTTAGACTACTGGAAAGCCTGTCCGTGCTATATACTTAAAAGCATTCCATGAAAAGAAACACCCAAATCCACAGCTAGGCTATGTCCAGCCCCTATATGATTAAAACAGAACAGGCAATATGCAAAAGATAGAAGAGCTGGCCTGACACATACTGGCAGCAGGAGCATTTTCATCCAAACTGTCTAGGTAAAGAAACAGTTTCCTAACAGGATCAGGAATGTGAACAATAATTAAAATCCATTCCCCTATAAAACCGTTTGCATTTTTATGCTCTGATATTAGCTTAACTCCTGCTACGGCCACCATATTATTATAGCATCTCTTTATAATACGCTACCTAGATGCATTCCACCTTTGATTATTTCAGACTTAAGCAGTGTTTTATTTCACATGCAACTGTGGATTCAATATCTGATGTGTGTTCCAGGAAGCAGTACTAATGATTCAGTTGGTCAGAGTTCATAATCATCAACTGGACCAGTGACCAAATGTAGTGTGAATGAAAGTGTCAATTTATCTATTAAACTGAAGTTTCTGAGAATTTGTGGTCATTCAAAAAATACTTTTTTAAAGTTATACAATGCTGTGACTCTCAAACTTCCAGCCAAATTCTGACTCCAGTAACGATGTAATGTCACCTTAAATTTTCCCATTGTTATTTCAGCTGATTTCCATATTTCCCTCCTGATTTAAATATACATAATAAATTACATTAAATATCTAACACTTTCATCCATGAATGCACCTGAATGAAAGTGATCCCTGAGTGCAATTTGCATGTGAGTTTCATTCAGAGTGCAATATTTTAGAGATCCTTCTGAATTAAAGGGACCATTATATATTTAAAGTCTCTGGCTGCTGGATCCAAATATTTGACTACTGTATTTATCAGAAGTGGAAAGGATATAGTATATCATTATACCACTGGCATCATATATAGGATATCATTATATAATAGTTATGCCAAATGCCTCTTTGATTACTGTTGGCCTGTTTTTCATGTCTGCCTAGGAGATAAGAGTGCACCTGAGCAGAAATACTGACATTAAGAAAAACCTGCCTACAAAGAACACCACTCTCTCATAATCTAGCTATCCAGGAAGCCAACCTTTCCTATGCCACTTATTTACTTACAGTACATGACAAACATATCATAGAATCATAGGGCTGGAAGAGACCCCGAAGGATTATAGGTCCAGGCCCCTGCATGAGGAGGAAAGCGATCTGGGGTCAGATGACCCCAGCTAGGTGATCATCCAGTCTTCTCTTGAAGACCTCTAGGGTAGATAACTGCACCACCTCTGGGGGTAGCTTATTCCTCAGTCTGGACACCTTAGTTGTAAAGCAGTTTTTCCTAATGTTCACCCTCAAACTAACTTCCAGGAGTTTGTAGCCATTGCTTCTAGTTTTCCCCCAGGCGCCCTGGTGAACAGTTGTTCACCAAGCCCCTGATGATACAGCAGCAAGCCGCAATCAGGTCCCCTCTCAGCCTTCTTTTCTTTAGGCTGAAGAGTCCAAGATCCCTCAGCCTCTCCTCGTATGGCTTGCCATGCAAGTTCCTGATCATACGGGTGGACCTTCTCTGGACCCTCTTGAGCTTTAGCATGTTCTTGTTGAAGCGTGGTGCCCAGAACTGGATGCAATATTCCAGCTGCAGCCGCACCAATGTTGAGTAAAGTGGGAGAATCACTTCTCTGGATTTAATGGAGATGTATTGATTGACGCATGCCAAAGTTTTACTGGCCCTAGCAGCTATTGCGTCGCATTGCTAGCTCATATTCATGCTGCGGTCTATTGTGACCCTCAGATCCCTTTCATTTGTAGTGCTGGTCAGGTTAGCGATGCCCAGCCTGTAGGTTTGCTGGGGGTTCTTCCTTCCCAGATGCAAATTTCTCTATGTTGAACCTCATCTGGTTTCATTCTGCCCAACATGCCCACCTGTCTAGGTCTTTTGTATCTGCAGCCTATCTGCAGGTGTGTCCGCACAACCCCATATTTTGGTGTCGTCCACAAACTTGGCCAATGGGCTTTTCACCCCCTCATCCAGATCGTTGATGAAGATATTGAACAGCACTGGGCCAAGTACTGACCCCAGGGGTATGCCACTGCCCACATCTCGCCAGGACAACACCAATCCATTCATCTGGACTCCGCAACCAGTTTTGCACCCACTTGACAGTCCTGCAGTTGAGTCCAATATCTTCCAGTTTTCTGATCAGTACCTCGTGGGATACCAGGTCAAAGGCTTTCTGGAAGTTGAGGTATATGATGTCAACTGCTTTTCTTTCATCCAGGTGATGAGTCACCTGATCACAGAAAGAAATGAGGTTGGTCAGAGAAGACCTGGCCACGATGAAGCCAGGCTGGCTGTCATTCAGTATCATCCCTTCTGCAAGTTTGTCACATATAACCTCTTTGATGAATGTTTCTCGGATTTTCCCTGGAACAGAAGTTAAGCTAACTGGCCTGTAGTTTCCTGGGTCTTCACGCTTCCCCTTCTTGAAAATGGGCACAACATTGGCCCTTTTCCAGTCCTCTGAAATTTCTCCAGAGGCCCATGATTTTTGAAAGACCTTTGCCAGGGGCTCTGCGATTACTTCGGCCAACTCTTGCAGCACTGTTGGGAGGAGTTCATCCAGTCCTGCTGATTGATATACATCTAATTTCTTTAACTGATCATACACCAGTTCTATGGCAATGGTGGGTACAGTATTAATCCTGCCCTGCTCGTTCTGTGCCCTACCTGGCATGTTGTTCCCCTTTGTCTTGTGGAAGACCGAGGCAAAGTAGTCATTAAGGAGTTCCGTATTTCCTGAGTGGTAGTGACCAGGGATCCTGAGGCACTGAGCAGCAGCCCCACACTCTCATTAGTTTTCCTTTTACTCCCTACGTAGCTCTAAAGAAGCTCTAAAGAAGGACAATACAGCTCTTAACATAAGACATATGATGAGAGAGACATTTTTCGTCATTCTAGACCTAGATTTTATTTTTAAAAATTACTGAAATTGCTCTGGAATTACAACTTGTCAGAGACTTACATTATCATGTACAGGAGAAAGTAGGGCTGTATGAAGCTTCGTTTGCCAATTCGATTTGGAGGAGATTCAGTGGCCGATATCTTTGAATCCAAATCAAAATCAGGAGACCAATAAAAGATCTGAATTGATCAAAGCTCTCCGAATTGATTTGGAAAGTATTCGGAGAGCTTTGGAGATTCAGGCAGTCCCCACTTGCCGTCACAGGCAGCTGGACCTGGACTCCATGCTGGTAAGTAGGGAGCAGGGGAAGGGGGCCTGGAGGAGACCCAAAGCGACCATGGGGGGACCCCTGACAGGCCCCA
>NW_017728937.1:4117940-4195456 GCF_001723895.1 Crocodylus porosus | reverse complement strand
GAACCCAGGGCCTTTTTTTTTTTTTAAAGAGTTGGGGCAGGCATTGACAGGGCTACAAGAGTGGGCAGGGGATGGGGCCTGTTCAATTCAGAGATTCAGCAGCAGCTGAATCTCCGAGTCAGGATTTAGCCGAAACAACTCAGGACAGTGATCTGAATCACCAAATTGAATCACTGTCCCCCAAATTGGCCAAATCCAAAGCGAATACCAGCTGCTTCACACAGGCCTAGGAAAAAGAACGTTAAAAGCATCAGCTAATTAGCCAATGGTGGAAGTTCTGTCTTTGCCACTGAGCACTGCACACTCCAGACAGTGGAAACATGACGCACTTTTTTTAACATAGTTTATTGGAACTTATCATACAGCATTAATCAGATGCAAGCAGGGAAAAAATAAGTAAAAAAAAACCCCCAACAATTACCTACTTAACCCATTAAGCTGCCAATTTATTCTTGAAACAAAAACAAAACTTCTGGGTAGGTAACCACAAAGGACATAGCATCAGCAACCTAAACTCTGAGAATACATTTCTGACTTCTCCTCACCCATCAGGCTATGGCTTGTTTTTTTTTAAGTCTGTCCAACACCACCTCCACATCCATCCAAGACCAGGGATTCCCCAGTTCGCCTGCTCCCTGTGATCTATGCTTGCTTTTCAAATTGTAAACACATGACAAAAGCAGTATAGTAAAGGAAGGGATGATAAGGAAGGCTTTGAGGTTTTACACAGGAACTTGACTGCTATCTATATCATCTCAGAAAAAAGTATCTGTGAGAAAACCTTGTCCCTATATACAGCAGATTACAGACATAAAAACTACTGAGACTTAAAAATGTTTTACAGGGGAAGTAGTGGCAGGCCCATCTTTGGCTGTACTAGCTACTGCAACTACAGTTCAAAGAAATTGAGCAAGCTGTCTTTTATTAGTCATTATTATTAGAAGGAAGCTGCAGCACTGCAAAGACATGAGGGCAGCTCATACCTAGAACATCCAAAACTGATACCTGCACCTTAGTGACCAGGGATCCTGGTTTTCTCTGTTTAAATATCCAAAGTTTGCCGATTAACACCCCCCCCCCGCCCCATCCAGGTTTTTCTGCAGTTAAAATGAAACGCTGCTGTAGATATAGGTATTAGTTGAACACAATGTTATATCGATATAGTTACAATTTTAAAGCAATTTGGAACCCTATCAGTGCTTCAATCATCATAATAAAATTTCTAAATATCTATATAGTTCAGCTTTTGGGGGTTTATTTAATAGAAAATCAGAGCCTCCTCTTCCCCTTTTGCTCACTGGGACATGGGTGCAGCTGCAACTATCCCCCTGACTGCTCTGTGGCACTGAGCAGCCCTGATGCAGTACCTTGCCCCTGCCCATGCTGTTGTCCACACTCTCAAGCCACAGCCACCCCAGCCCTGCTGGTGCCCCTCACTCCTGACCCACAGTCCCCTGGCCCTGCCAGTGCCCCTCATTCTCAACCTGCTGCCCCGCATCCCCAGCCCCTCAACATGTGAGGAATGGGGTAGGTATGTGGGGAAGGGAGTGTGGGGGCACAGGTGACATGTTGGGGGATAGAGGGGCACATGCCTCCTAAGATTTCTACACCCACAGTGGGGCACAGGGCAGCAGCTGAACTGGACCAACTTCTGAGTGAAGCCACCTCTGGGATCCAGCAGCAGGACCAGGTGCAAGAGGGAGTGCCGGGCCACCAAGGTGAGAACTAGAGACTAGAACTCTGCCAGCCTGCAAGAGAAAACCCATGGTTTCTCATGTTTTTCCCTTTCATAGGAGATAATCCATGTTGTTCCCCTTTCAAAGGAGAAAATCCATGGTTTTCCATAGCAAGCAGAAAACCTGGATCCCTGATTACCAGTATCTTCACACTGCTGACAGAATCAGGCCAAGGTTCAGCTTTTTTTTAAACTTTGGCAGATGGCAGGTTCACACCGAATCTTCCTAACAGATCCTTAAAACCTGACCTTTCCTCTCAGGCAGCAGATAAGGCAAGGCTATCGGAAATGGCAGCTTCAAGAAGCCTCTCGTCAACTGCCCAACAGATTCAGTTTGACCCGACACTAAGAATCTGAATCAGGCCTCTGGGGAAAGTCATTACTGAATCAGCTTTGCAGGACACAGCTTCTTGGGATGCTGGGATATTGTCACCACATGCTAGCTTGCAGAGGCACTTTCTGTGAAGTGGATTTTTCACTGCAGAGTGCACCAGGGCAGAGACAGGACAGATGAGATCATGTCAATTAACTGACCAATAAGTGTGAAGCAGGCAGCTTGACCATCTATGTAAGCTAACAGTAACCACAAATACTGGAAAGGGAAATTAATGAATACTAGTAATGGAAACTTCAGCCTATGCCATATTGAACCTATGCTGGAAAAAGCACTGGAAAATATTGTATTGCAGACGGATGTCTAATTTTATTATTCTTTATCCACTTGGATAAAGATAGTACCTGAGAATAAGCCATATGAAGTATTGGAGGATACTGTGAAAAGGCAAGATAGTACTTTTCCACAGCAGCTCTACAGAACATATATTCCAGCAGACTCTAGGGCATGGGTGGGCAATTATTTTGGCTGGAGAGCCACTTAATGAGTTTTGGTGAGCTGTCCAGGGCCGCAAGGGTAGCCCCGCCCTTTGACACGTGCTTCACCATCTTGGGACTGGAAATCCTGCCACTAACCCCTGACACCTTTGCTACCAGAAGTCCCTCCCCTTGCTCCTGGAAGTCCTCCGGGGGGGGCGGGGGGAATGCCATTTTGGAACCAGAAAAAAACCCAAAAATCATATACGAAAAAAACATCTACTATAACATTGGGAGGGTCATGTGGGTGTGTATGGGAGCAGAGTGTGGGGGGTGTGCAGGGGGCTGTGGGGGGGAGTGGGGTATGTGTGGGAGCTGTGAGAAGAGGTACATGTGGCCCCTCCCCATGTTCCCTCTATGCTGCACGGCTTCTACTGCCAGTGGCAGCAGCATGCAGCAGGCCCTCGGGGTGTTCACAGCCTGCAAAGGTGACATGTGGCTCCAGCAGAGTCCTGGGAGCCACACATGGTGGCAAGAAGCAGGGAAGGCTGCTGGCTCCGTCACATGGGGTTTCCCCGGGGTGGCATGCAAGTCCCAGGAGCTGCACATGAGCCATGGAGAGCCCCACACAATGGAAGGGGGCCGACCTGGGCTTCACGCTCCTGCTACCTTAATGGGTGTGGGCCCCACGCTCCACACTCCCACTGGCCCCAGCCCCACACTCTGCACTCCTGCCCAGCTGCAACTTCCTCCCGCCCACCCCTGCTTTTCTACCTGCTGACCAAAGCACAGCAGCAGGGAGAGGAGGAAGAGCTGCTGGAGGGCAGGGAAGCCGAGTAGTTCCCTGGGTGGATGCAGCAGTTGCAGCAGCAGCCCCATCCAGAAGCTGTGTGCTGGCTGAGGCTGTGCCCAGGGCCCTCCTGCACACAAGGGTGGGAGCGCAGCATGCTGTGTCAGTAGGAGCGGGCAGGGCCCAGCCCCATGCGAGTGCAGCGGGGGCAGCCACAGGCTGGGCCGGATACGATTTATACAGTTCATATAAAAAGTTAAATTCCTGCATTACTTTTTATGGGCCAAAGGATTCTGTGTTAGTCTCTGCACTGTGCACTGGTGCATACATTTCAGCCTGTACACAAACATGAGGAGATATTCCCTGTCCCAAGAGCTTACAGATTAGGCATTAGCAGGAATCATGCATTTAAACTCTACCCTTAACTCACCTTAATCACCCCAAGAAGGCAGCACATTTGGAAAGCTGTGACCTGTAACACCAGAGCACAGCAGCTACAGAGAATGGCATTTCACTTTTAACAGTTTCTGGATTCTTGCAAATTCTATGTCAGACCCCCTGATCATTACTCCTGCCCAGATAATGGCTTAATATATACAGTTACCCTGTCTGAACTTGCAGAAGTTTCTTAGCTTTTGCAAATGCAGGGGTTTTTTTTACTGGCATTTAGGCTTAGCCAGGTGCGCCTTACAACTACAAGAGTTATTTCAAACTTCCCATATAAAGTCACTCCAGCAAACAGGATGATTGACATTTACACATACAAACCACTAATGCACTATTTCATGATTTGGAAAGGGAGAGGATCACAGAGTTAGTATAATTTGTGGATCTAAAAAATATAGGTTAATCAGAGCTAAAGGCTGAGGAACTACAGAGAAATCAGGCCAAAGGAGGTGAATGGGCAACACAATGACAGATGAAATAATGGCATAATGGCAGCGTAACTGCCACATGCAAAAACTATTTTGGGTCACACAGCTGATTTCCAAATTCATTGACCACTGAAAAGAGCACTTCTTGGGAATTATTATAAAAAACTTGGTAAAAATCTCTGCTAAAGGCACAACAATAATTAAATAAGCAAACAATTAAAGAGGCAACCCCCCACACACTTTAATATTAAAATTTCTACTATATATTTCCCCAGCTAAAATAGTGTTCAAGTCTTATGTTTCTTCAAAACATAAGCAGTACAGAAAAGAATTAAGAGAATGCTTACGAGCATGGACACTATCATCTAGAGGAGGGAATACAAACATTATAGCCATATATGTCTCAAAGATGATGAATAAGGAAAAAGATGGTGAGGGAATCCAAACACAAAGAAGGGTAGAGAAGACTGGCAAGGTAGCCTTCATTTTTCTTGGCCTCTAACAAATGCTTACACCTACTCAACCGCGCTGGAAAAATAACTTTCCAAAGTCATTGCTTTGACTGGACACTGCTCTTATTACAACTCTTTGGTTGGCATTTCCTCTTCCAGGCCAGTAAACAAACTCATGCTCATCTACTTTCAAGGCCCTTATGCTGACCTCATCTTACACATGCTATTAAGATGTTCATTCCTGGCTCCAATCAACTAATTGTACAAGCCTTCCATGCCTCTTGCCTTTGAGATTCCCATACTCTCTCTCGGGGAGGGAACAAGTCCTTGTACACAATCCCAAGAACATTGCACTACCCTTTGACAAATGCTTCCTTAAATTTTCCTTTTGCCTTGATGCCAGCAAAAAAAATTAGCAGCAGTTAGCTCACTGGTGCACTACCCTTTTTTCCTTGTGTTCCCCCATTTGACAGCATTTACATGTCTCTTATCTAACATTTAGTTAGAAAAGACCTTTAGGACAACCACCATCTTTTGCTCATGTGGCTTCATATTATCTAGCACCAAGGGCCCGTATTTCTTCATCCAGGTTCCTAGGAAGTCCCTACCAGAAGTGTAAATAAATAAAAAAAAGAAAAAGAGACTGGGCATTCCCATATGTTATCTTACAAGAAACTGAACAGACAATGAAAATGCAAGTATTTTAAAAATGATAAATCATGTTTCATATAATTAAATGATGAGTAGAAGTCAAATCATACCATATGGCTGAGGCTAAGACTGAAGAAAGATGGATGGAAGTGTAAGGCAGACATTCATATGAGACCATCCACTTTAAATCGATAACTTTGAACAAAGTCCTAGAGTAGCCTAAGCGCCCTACACCTTCAGGACATGCATCAACCGTAATGGCTGAGTAATCCATCGGTGTCTACACCAGGATGCCTTGTACCCTTCTTTGAACCAGCTGGTTACTGTCAAATTTAAGACACAGAACTGGACTGCTGACCTGATCTGAACTCCCTCCCCGCTCCTCAAGATCTTATTCAAATGCATACAGGGCTACCAGCTTTACATACTCACCCCAACTCACCAGATCAACTTAGAAGACAAATCTTTGAAACCTGTCCCATATGATGGCACTGTTTGTCTGGCTTTTAATGAAAGGGAGTCCCTCCCCCTCCTAAAATTTCTCCCTATCCAATTTAAACCAGTAAATTCATTATGAATTTGTCAAAGGGAAGGAGAGGAAGAAGAAGAAAGAAAGCATCATCCTTGTGATATTTGGTGTGCAAGCCAGAGGAATAATCTCAAAAACATATATTGTATATATGGAATGAGATTTGTGAGAAATGTGGTGTGTACTTGTCAATGCCTGCATTCTGGATGCAAGACTCAGTTAAGGGCAACCCTAATCAGAAGAGATTTCTATTTTTAGCTGCTCTGTCAAAAAGAGGTTTTGCCTACTTCTTCATAGCAAGAGACACAGGACTGGGAAGTATCCAAATTGCCACTGAAATCAGCCAGCAAACTGCAGTTTCACTTCAGAAGGTTTTTCCCAGTTTCATGTTTACATGGCAACTACTGTGTTTTCTAAAACAAGCTGGGGGTTTTCTTTAACAATCAGAGAGCCAAGAAGACAATCCAATGTCAATTTCTGGCTTGAGTTGATTAGAGAGTATTGCTGCTGAGAGTAGGTAGAGAGAACAAAATCCTTCAGCAGTTTAGAAATGTTGTGCGTGTATCCTCCTCCTCGTCATAATAATTCATCATGTCTGCTGTATTCTGAAGTAATTCCTCTTTACTCCTTCCTTAGCTGTTTCTTGTGGTACTTGTCAATCAGACATCCATAAGCAGAAGAACTGCTGCTAAAGCTAAGTGACTCACACTGCAGTAATGTGGTTGGGAAATACTCCCATGCCCAGCTTCTAAGGACACACAGCCTTTTATGGTATTTTTAGAGTGGAAGCTGATATAGTAGTTTGCGGCACTTTGCCTTTTGTCTTACAAAGCTTTAAAGAAACCAGAACATGCCTTTCAGAGTACAGTGCAATATTGAAAGTCTGCGTGGGCTAGGAGACAGCAAACAACCTATTCCAATTCCTCCTCTTCAGAAGTCTGACTGACTGTAAGTACCATTGCAAAGTCAGGATGTTAACAGTAATGTGAAGGTACCACAGGAGACTGGCACCTCTAGAGGTCATCTATTTGATGCAAACAGCATTATGCCTCCAGCCTAGCTAAATCACCAGCATGTTCAAAGCCCCAAGAGTTCAAAATGTTTATCTCTTTTGTGAGAGTGCAACAAAAGCAATTCATGTGAAAATGTGGCTCTCAATTCTGCCATGGCCAAAGAAGCCAGCAGTAACAAGAAAAGAGAAGGTTTAATTTTGTCTTCACAGGAGGAAAGATGCATAAAAAGGACGTATGTGCCATACTGTATCAGAGCAATGATCTATCTAACTCAGTATCCAGTCTCCAACAGTAGCAGAAGTGGATGCTATGGAGAGAGAGCACTGAACTGGATTCTCTCTAGAGCGCTCTAACCCCATTCAAAACCCTCCCTAAAACCCACCATTACTGGTTTGGAAATGCAAGAGAAAAATATCTCCAATCATACTGTTCAACAGCCATTAACAGATCTACCCTCCAAGAATTCACCCGTCCCTTTTTAAACCTGGCTATACTATCTGTCTCTGTGGCAATGAATTCCACAAATTAGCTAAGCATTGCATAAGAAAGTACTTTCTTTTGTCAGTTTTAAACCTGTCCCACTCATTTCAGCAGGTGCCCCCTAGTTCTGGTATTCTGGGACCTGATAAACAGCAGTTTCCTGTTCACTTGGGACATACCCTTCCTGATTTTAAAGATCTCTATCATATCCTCCCTCAGCCTTCTCCTTTCCAAACTGAAGAGTCCTAGCTTTTTTAGTCTCTCCTGGTACAGCACCTGCTCCATGCCCCTGTTCATTTTGGCTGCCCTTCTCTGTACCTTTTCCAAATTTACTACAACCTTTTTGGGATGAGGGGACCAGAACTCCATACAATATTTAAGATATGGGTGTACCATGGATTTGTAAGATGACATGATACTGTTCTTCATTCTGTTTTCAGTTCCCTCCTTAATGATGCCCAACATCTTATTGGCTTTTCTGGTCACCACTGAACTCTGAACTGATGTTTTTAGAGAATATACAAGGTCTCATTTCTGAGTCATAACAGGCAGTTCACCCTAGCACTGTGTATGTATAGTTGAGGTTATTTTTCCTCAGTTGTATTACCTTGCACTTGTCAACACTGAAATTCATCTGCCAGGAGAACTCCTTGGTTTTTCATGCCTCCCCAACCATGACCCACAGCACAGGCTGAATATTGCATTTTTAAAGCTGTAAAAACTAAGGAGGATAAAGAACAGAGTACAAGGTACAGAACATCTCCAGAAGCCTAAAGCGAACAAGATGCTTCTCAAGCAAATCCCAGGACGTCATTCTCCCGTTGTACTCAGCCTTGGTGAGACCGCAGTTGGGGCCAGTTTTGGGCCCCACAATTCAAAAAGGATGTGGAGAAGCTTGAGAGAGTGCAGAGGAGAGCCACGTGCATGATCAGAGGTCAGGGAAACAGACCTTACAATGACAGTCTGAGAGCTATGGGACTCTTCAGCTTGGAAAAGCAAGCACAGGCTCAGGGGTGATCTGATGGCCACCTATATGTTCATAAGGGGTACTCACCAGGATCTGGGAGAATGTTTGTTCACCAGAGTGCCCCAAGGGATGACAAGGTTGAATGGTTATAAACACCTGCAAGACCATTTCAGGATGAACATAAGGAAGAACTTCTTTACTGTCCGAGCCCCCAAGGTCTGGAACAGCCAGTCATCGGAGGTGGTTCAAGCACCTACTCTGAATGCCTTCAAGAGAAATTTGCATGCTTATCTTGCTGGGATTCTATGACCCCTGCTGACTTCCTGCCCCTGGGGCAGAGGACTGGACTCGATGATCTTCTGAGGTCCCTTCCAGTCCTAATGTCTATAAAATCTATGAATCATGTGAATTGGGGGGGATAATTCTCACATCTTTCCAATAGTTATGGTAACTAATAAATACAGAAAGAAGTCGCTTGTGCTAAGAGCATTGCCGGTTCTCTTCCTTTTCAATTCCCAGGGAATAGCCTCAGGATTTGCTTACCAGTTGCAACAGTTGAGGACCAGCCTGTATTACTGCAAGCCAGTGATTCTCAACCATTTTGGACTTGAGGCACCCCTCACTGGACTTGAAGCACCCCTCCATAACTTTGAAACTAGGTGCCACTGAGTTCACAAAAAAATAATTGTGAAGCACTGTATATATTACAGTGCTGACCCCTTACACAGGGGATGGGCAGTTAAGGGTACGGGATCATCCAGGCAGGAACAAGCCTGAGCCTGGCTTATCTGCTTATTCCTCATAACTCAATGCCCTTCAAAGAATCTGGTGACACCCCAGGGTGCTGCAGCACCCTAGCTCAGAATCACTACTGCAAGCCATTGCATAAATTTTGATAGTATATACAAGCCCTGTCACCCAAAGCCACTCTGCAGTCTAAATTAATGGATATAGAGGTCTAAAACTTTCAAGGTAGTTTGCAGAAGGTACATTTTAACTAATACCACACAACAGAGTAAACCACTTGGCAACTTGCCAAAAGCATAAGGTTTCTGAACCAAAGTAAACCTAGCAAAAATGTTCAAACTAAAAGAAAGTTTAAAAAACTTGGTTGATGTAGCACATGTGTTTTGGCACAGAAGTCTGTAACATCTGTTCAACACACTAATCCAAAGAGATGTCCCCTGTGAGGTTTCCAAAGACACCGTGCAGCATGGGCCTTCTTTTGTGTACAGTCTTCTTCTCTCTTTTCCCTGAACAGTTCCAAATGAACCTCAGAGAAAGAGAAAAACTCTCTCCCAAGTCCATAAAACATCTTCTAAACTAGCACGTGGCTGGCGTATGCTGAAATTCCTAATGCTTCATGCTATGGACAATTTCTCGCCGTGTAATCTCAAGTGAGACATCTCACAGCTGCTACTTTTAACCCCTCTGAGATGACAGGCAGAATTTCCCACACCAATGTTAAGACGGGAACCTCTCTCTTCCTCTAAAGATTGCTCCAGATCACTGAGCCCTGAAATGTACTTTCCTGAATCTTCTGAGTTGAGGTCCCTCCTCTGAGTTCAAATCCCTATATCTGATGAAGTGAGCTTTAGCTCACAAAAGTTTGTGATATTGTGTGTGCATGTCAAAAGCTTTATTTACACACACATACACACACACACAAATTTTACTCAAATCTGAGACCTGGCTCCCCCCCTTCGCATTTAACATGGGAGGAAATGCCCCTCATCTTGGATTTGAGTACAATGTGGTGGCAGGGAAGAGGGTGCAGGTGGCTACTGCAGCTCCAACTCTGGCCCCAGTGGGGGAACAGAGGTGGTAGGGGGCAGGTGCCAGGAGGTGCAAGTAGCAGGGGGGGCAGGAGGTAGGCATAGGGAGGAGACAAGGTGGCAGACAGCAAGGTGAGGGGGAGGCAAAGGGCAAGCTGCTTGACTCCTCCCACCTCCTGCCCCATTACTGCTGCAAGGAGACTGGGGGGAAAACCCAATTCAGCCAAGACTGTCAAATTTGATCCTGAAGAAAGGAAGTGAACAAGCGAGAGAGCACAATGTGGAAAGTCCAAGATGTCCATTTTGAATGGCTTAAAAGCAGAAGATGGGAACCTTTGAGGAGCAGCTGCTAAATTAACAGAGCTAGATCTGAATGTGGTCTGGCCTGGCTGTCGCCAGTTCCCTCCCCTTTGCCTTCCTCTGCTACACTGCTGATCTACTGCCAACAATACTGGTGTTCCAGTTTTGTGGGCCAGACAAAATCACTGTGCAGGCTGGATCGAGCCCAGGGGTCACAGGTTACCTATCCCTTAACTTAACCTATGATTTAAACAAAATCCAACAAGCGAAGTTGCAGCCACATGCACTATATACAGGACCATCACAAAGTTACCCCAGGTGGTAGTGGTACTATGCAACCAACCAACCATCTCCTCTTCTTTTCTGGGGTAATCAAAGCCTTGATTTTGCCAACTTTCTCCTCAGAAACCAAATGAAACCTATAATTGCTCAGCTTCTCCGTATACTTCCAGAACAATGCAGAATGAACAATCTTCCTCAGTAACCAATACTAGACTTCTGGTTTGCTAAGAGACCAGACAACATTGCCATATAAAACAGTGCTACATGCCTTAAAATTGCAGGGTTACTCTAAGAACTATGACAAAGTTAAATGCTCCACACACTTGAGGTTAAAGAAGAAAAGTTGATACACATGCCCAAGGCTGAGAAAGCTGCCAAAGTCAATACATTTCTTGTTAAATGTGGAAGGTTCAGCCAATTTTGGAAGTACATAAGCTTTTGCTTTGGGGGAAAAAAGGAAATAAATAAAAGGAGAGTTCCTGGCCTTAGCAATTTGCATTTGCAGGCAAAGTGAGTCTTTAGCAGTACAGTGAAAACAACTGGCTCTCCGAAGCCTGTAGAGACTGATCCACCAGCTCTACAACTGAAGACTGAAGTTGGCCAAAGGTAGTGCTAGTTTCAACTGCTCCTGTTTAGAGCCCTAGAAGCTGCAATGGAAGTCAACAGCAAGCTGCTGCTGGGCAACAGAAGTGAGCAGTAGCAAAGATGGGCAATGGAATTATTTGTAGGATGTCCCAGGGAGACAAAAGCAGAGGCACTGGAGCAGCCTCCCACGGCAGGACCCATGGCTGGGTTGACCCGCCCAGAGAAAGAAATAGAAAGCCTTGAAAAGAAAGCGTACTTATCACCCTCAGGAAAAGCAGAGCTGCGCCAAGAAGGGCCACCAGCACGATTCATCAGTCACTTTTATTGCTGGCTGGGAACAGTGCCAGCGGATGAGGTCAGCAAAAACCGCCGCCCGGCAGATTTAAAAGCTGGTGGCAGGGAAATGGAAGAGGGAGGAGCAACAGAGGCAGAAGGCGAAGCTGCTCTCCAGGTTGCAACTCAGCAGGGCTGGCAGCTCCAAAAGGAGCCAGCCGGAGACCCGCAGGAGGGATCTTGACCAACTTAGAAGAATCTCACACCCAGCTCAGCAGGGCAGCTGGGCCAACAAAGGATGGCGCTGGGGGATCTCAAGGACCACAGACACCAGACCCATGAGTGGGGTGGGCAGAGGCCCATACACTGATTATTCTTTTCTTCCTTTTTGGACTTTATTTTGGAGGGTGCATGGAGCCTGGACTGGGGAGGAACCTCCAAGTGACCCCCTGGTCAAGAGGGAAGACTGACACAGCACAGCAGAAGCCTCAGAGGGAAAACGGACACAGAGATGAGGACAGCCCCATGCCTTGTTGTCATCTAGGGTGAAAAGTCATCAAGGAACAGGCAAGGAGAGAAAGGGGTGGACGAGAACACCCCCTCGAAGATGGGGAGATGACGACAGGCTGGTAACCCATCATCCTGAGGGCTGATGCATGGCTGGGGTATAGGGGAGGTAGAGCCCCAAGAACACCCACAAAGGGCAACACCTGGTCTGTGAGAATCTGTGAGGAGCCCCACCATGGAGGAAAAGAGGACCCTCGGGGTTGAACGTGACCCAACACACAGGTCCCGGGGACATACCCCATAGCCAGAACCAGGTGTGTGCTCTAAGGCCACTAGAGAGCGCCTATACAAGACCAGACAGGTACATGGGAAAACGCCAAATGAGAAATAGGTGGCAGGAGAGGTAAGGGGGACCCTACCCAGTCACAAAAAACAGTTACGGCTCCAAGCATGGAATTCTATCAGATGTCTAAGTAAGCCAGAGGATGAAAACCTGCCTTCAATGAAATCCATGGGAATTTTATCATTAACTCCTCCCAAAGCTTTTAAAAAGAGAGGGTCCAGAAACCAAAGATGAAGTAGTAACACAGCAAAGCAAGGTAAGGATGTCCATTTCTAAACAGTGTTGGCTACTTTGTAGTACAAGGTTGCTGTCCCAGAATCTTCCCACCCCACTCCATTCTCCTCCTTTCTCTCCCTTCCATGTTCACCTCTGGCTTATATGTTTAGTCTCAAAGGCTAGGGACAGACATTACACATAAACTCGTTTAAATGATCAGAAACTGATTTAAACTTGTAACAGAATAGATGTTCAGTGCACATAAACCAGTTTGAAAATGGCTGACAACGGTTTGAGATAGACTTGGTTGAACGTAGTATCAGACTTAACTGATTTAGCTCAAACCAGTTTATGCAATGTCTGTCCCAGACCCCTTCCTGGTTTAAGATAAACCAGACTCCCCCGGCATGCTCTCTGGGCTGGGCAGGGCTCTCTGCTCCACAGCAGGGCTGGTCCCTCCCCTCTGCTCCTAGGCTGCAGCTCAGCACAGACTTGCAGACACAGCAGTATCTGCCTGGCTTCTCCCTGCTAAGCAGGGATTATTCTTCCCCCCACCTTACGTAGACACCAC
Source organism: Crocodylus porosus (assembly GCF_001723895.1). Lineage (NCBI taxonomy): Eukaryota > Metazoa > Chordata > Crocodylia > Crocodylidae > Crocodylus > Crocodylus porosus. The sequence goes on along the minus strand of NW_017728937.1, from coordinate 4,182,302 downwards.
AGCATTAGCTAGCAGACCACACGCTGGCTACGGTCCCTGCCATGCTATGGGAGACGACAGGCAGACAGGCTTTTTGGAGCCAAACAACAGGTAGCTTAATGTCCTTCCTTGGAACAGCTGTTTAAGAAGAGCTCCATTCGTTAATGGAGAGAGGCTTTGTTTTCTTAATGAGTTGATAAATACTCAGTTAAGGGTGATAAATATTCCCTGCCAGACCAGGAGGGAGGGGAATAATCAGTGTCCTGCCAGGGCCTGACCATGCCCCCCTTAGCTCAGCCCTGTGGAATCAAAGGGAGGGCTGCTCCAGAGCCCCCCACCTTCTAGCCTGAATTTCTGGGATGTCTGCCTGAGTTACAAACAGATTTAGCCTTGCCAGGTTAAACTAACATGCAAAGACTGAATCAATTCAGGCTCAGGCTTTTTAAATGTCTGCCCCTAGCCAAACAGTAGTTGCTGTTAATTTTCTGGAAGACCTGCTGGCATCATTAGGTGTCAGTAACAGGAAAAATCTTCATTTCCTAGCTGTTTATAGGCACTCATTCTATACTATAGTGCCTTACGAACAACATTATACAAGAAAGCTGCCCATTTCAAAGGTTCTGCAAGTAACGTATTATTCAGAGAGAACTTGAAACTTGTTTGTTGTTTTTTTTAAACAGACAAGAGGGTGGCAGGAAAACATGCACAGTATATAGGGGAGTAAGCCATTTATAACTAAGCTCTCCAACTCCTTAAATGTGACAGGAAGTTCATCATCTTGGCTATGGAAAGTGAAGGAAAGGGGCAAAAGAACATGACACACAGGAGGTGGTTAAACAAATGACCTATCATCTGATGAAATAAAAGAAGAGGAGAAATGTCCTGCCGTGGACAGAATTAATGAGCTATTACCTTCAGCAATCCTCCATGGGACCACAGTGCTAGGTTAATGAAGCAGCTTGTTCTTGGCACGATGGCAGACCCCTCAATGCTGGCATCCAAAGATTGCAGCTCTGATCCCGGAAATAGCATATTCCTATAATTAATTACCGGGCTGTGCATGTGTATGGTAGACTGCCAATAAAGAGATTACAGCAGTTGCCGAATGCAGATTGCTCACTTGAAACACTAGTACATTGTTGTTATAGAGAAAGAATTTATTTGATTTATCACTGCCTGTGCTTGACATGGCCTAACTTAATTTAAGTGCTTTTATACAGTCAGCTCTGCTTAATCTGAATCAGTCTGCAAATTACATTTTACTTGGAGCCTTAAAAAGCTTCCCAATTCACATACCAGCAGCGTAGGTCCTCTGCCAATTATGCTATTTCATGTAAACCAGCTAGCCCTACAGAGCAGAGAAAGAAACTAACCCTAGCTACCCCAGAAGAGACCTTTGAATGATACGTAATATTGTCTTTTTTCAACAGCCTTTTTAGCCAGCAGTAGCCAATAAACCATGGGAGGGACTTTAAAGGCTGTGAGGTCATAAGTTAGTTTTGGGCCATAAGTTAGTTTTCGGAAGATCTGAAATAGGTCTCTCCTCTTCCTCCTCCTCAGATATAGCACAAATAGTTTGTTTTTCTATAAGACAACCTCCACTTGGCTCCACTGACACAGCACCAACATAATTTATGTTCCTTCACTTTCCTTGAACTGTGAGGACTCAAGACGCTTTTGTGCCAACCTCTGAAGCAGTCCATTGAAAAAAAAAGCCACAGTAACTAGGACACTGGATTCAAATGCACTTGAAAGAAACTGTTCCCTTTCCTCTCAACAGGCTCTTGGAAGATGCTAAAAAGAAACCCTTCAAAGACCTAACAGAATCAGCAATGCGGGGGAGGGGGTGAATCACCCATTTGAACCTCACATCAGCTGTAAGAGCTGCAATTAGGCATCTTGCATGGAAGTGCTTGGCCACAGCTAAACAAAGGATGGCAATGGTCAATGGTACGGATCAGGTGAGAACAAAACCTACTCCCTTGCTGAGGAATCATGGTATATTTGCCCTTTGAATAATGCAAACAATTGTAGGGGATGCAAGAAAGCTGCTCTGGCTGGGATCCTGGAACTGTTTGGAAGAGCCTCCAAGTTGTTTTAAAGTTGGAGTTGTGTGTACAAATTGCAGCACTGAATTCACAAAGTTTCTGCAGTGTTTTAATTCTTTTGAAATGCTTCAAAAACTGGCGGGGCTTTTGTAACAAATCATTTTAATTCCAAGTTGATTAGACACAGTGATGAGTAAGAGAATACAACCAAGTTTTTCAGATGACTCTGAAGTCAAAGTAGAGGTTTAAGGTTTTTATATTTAAAGTTGCCAAGATTTTTGGCATCACTTGTGCACAGCAGGATTTAGGACTACTGTCTCCTGCACCTGTGCATCCTTTCATTTTGATTGCAAACACTTAGATGTGTATGTGTAGAAACCAGATGGGAAGAAGAAACTTCCTCCCACTAAAAATGTCATTTATTGAAAGAAACAAGGATATCTTAGGGTGATATCTTTTACTGGACCAACTATGTAGTTTATCCCAACTACACAGCTGATCCAATAAAAGATATCACCCTAAGCAATCCTTGCCTCTCACATCATTTCTGGACCATCACAACTATAACATCACTGTTACACCACCACCGATTGAAAGAAAATGCAGTGGAGAAACCTCAACAAGGATATCATCTAGGTTGAGGTACTCAGGTTTTTTTTCCCCTCCCAATAAAGAGAGATCAAAGTTGGCAGGTCAGCATTAATTAAAACTTCAAAGTAAGGAACCAAGAGCACACAGGAACAAACATTCAACATATATGCATTAACTGATCCTTGAGGCATCCCTCTTGTATGACATTTTCTAAGTGCCACCAGAGAAGCCTGAGTTGTTGGAGAACCATGCTTCAGAATCTCAGCTTTTAAAAATCAAATAAATTTTTTAGTCCTGCTGATTGCAAAGAAAACTGAAAGAAGTGTGAAACAAACACATTTTATCTTACAATAATTCCCCCCTCCCTGCAACTAGTGGTAGCTACAAGAGTATTGTACCAGTAAAAGCATAATGTGCTAATAAGCCACTTTTTTGCACCAGTATACAAGCTGTTTGTATCAATGTAGTCATGTTGGTGCAAAATGGACCAACAAGAACCACAGTCACAAAGACAGTATAAAACACAAGGAGGGAGAAGTAGTTATCTGTGTTAGCCTGAAATCAGGCAGAAGGCAGAGCAAGGTGGTACCTTAGAGAATGAGTTGATCTCTAGGAACATTTATACACATGCTCAGGGAGCGGGGGGGGGGGGAAGGAGGGGGAGACGGAAGGGCTTTAATTAGAGCAGTTCTGAGAGCCGCTCTAATTAAAGCACCCACAGCATCATGTGCATTAGTGTCTCCATGCTGAAAAACTGTTGAACAAGCTTTGTTAAAGCACCCCCACTGCCATTTTTCAGTGTAGGTATGCTGATATACATGATGCTGAAGTCTACTGGAGCACAGTAATTACCACACTCCAGCAGACTCAATTAATCTCACTGTAATTACACTGCGTCGGAGCAGCCTCACTGCACACATATAGGCACCCTAGGATGTCACCCTATCCTGCCTTCTGCATAAAACACAAAGTCAGTTAGTTACATGAAAAGCACCTTTCTCTGAAGCATCCGATGTAGCAGGCTGATTGACAAAGGACTGCAGCAAACTGCACGTATTCGACTGTAGGACCCTGCAGGCTTGTAAGGGCTACAACCCAACTGCAGGCAGTAGGCACCGATTGCAGGCTTCCTAGGAGGACTGGGCCAGCTGGCATGAATAACTGGATGGCCACAAGGAACTAAATGCTCCCAGGCACCAGAGCTAAGACAGAGTGTCCTAGGCAGAGACAGCTAGACCCACAAAAAGAGGGAGAATTAGACCCCTGGAGAAATGAGCCAAAGAATAGAAACTGAGAGCTAAAAACTCAGTGAAAGAGTGAAAAAAACAGAGTATGAAGGAGAGATGGACAGAGTTAGAGGGTTGCTTGGCCAGTGGCTGCAACACCAGTCCAGGGACTTCTGGGGTCTGGGAAAAGACCCAGGGCTGCAAGGTTGGAAGAAGCAGCACCACAACAGGGAACTCACCCTCAGGAAGAGGACGACTGCGGTGTGGGAAGAAAGCAGCACCTTCTCAGCGTCTGTGAGTTAACCCTCTAAGGACTGTGAGTGCAACCTATATGGACTAGGCTCTGTTACAGAGTACAGACTTGTGAGTAAGAGGTTTCCTATGAGGCAGTAGGCCCAGGAAATAGAGAACTGTGAATTATTAAAAACTGTTTGAACTAATTATCTGAAAACCCACTACATCAACACCAGGCACTTTTACAGATAAGACTAGTGTCTTCTCACTAGTACGTCATCACCTACACACACACGTAGGGCCACTTGCAGAGGATATACAGTTGCTGCCATAATCACCATTTCCTCTGGCTGCCAAATCTCCAATCCCCTGGTTATACCATAGATCCTTCAACAAAGCAATTTAGAAGTTCATCTCTGCAAAGTTGCAACATTTTCAAACTGGGCAACATATGAAATTAGTAGAAAAAGCTATGTGCATACATGTCTGTTTAAACAAGGCTGATGGTGATGCAGGTTAAGAGGGATTAGCAATAGGTTTTAGCTAGACTTCATATGCTATTTCTCATACTGCAGTTAATTCCAGACACTTGTATAGAGACAAGACAAGCAAGTTTTCAAGTAAACAAGAACTTTGATAGGTACTGTATTACCTCAGTTTACAAGCAGGGAAACTGAGGCATAAAAAGGTCAGCTGACTTACTCAAGGTCCAACAGGGAATTGAAGATGAAAAGAGATTCAGAACTATTGATTCCTGGCCCATACTCAAACTGCTAAAAGATAGTACTTTTCAGAAAAAACAAACCATTAGACAATCCATATACTGAAAAGACTGCTGCATGAATACATTCCATTTCAAAGTGCATGATGATTAACTTTAAAAAAAACCCAAATCTGTGCCCTTGTGGTCCAATGTCCACAAGCAAAACTGCTTACTGACTTGCAAGTCAAGAATCTCTCTTTAATTTCTTGTGGGAACCCGTGGGCTCTTGGTAACAGTAGAAGAGAAGGATTTCCATTATGTCATTACTCTGTCCAACATCTAAGACCATAAAAGTTAAATGCAGTACAGACGGAACTGATAAGAGCTTGGCATTCAAGTTCCTTTTACTCACCAGGCAGCAGCTCTGGGATTTTATTTTTCCATTTTAAACAAGATACGTTACGGTAAGGCTGACACACAAGTCAAAGTCATCTTTCTCTAGTCAGGCTGTTGTGGGAAAAAAATAAAGAAAAGAAAAGCCAAACAGGGTGAATTAAGGATGAGATGAGGTCACTGAACTTGGAGTTTCCTGGTTTTTCTCAACATCCATCACCCTAGAGAGGATTATTTTAATGCAGGAAGAGAGGGGGGCTTTCATTCTGAGATTTAAAAAAAAAAAAGTTGAAGAAAATGATCATCCTATTCCTCAGAGCTATGCCAGGCTGTCAAACTAAATAAGCAATAACTTATTTAGGGAAGGTCTCTTTTATAAATTAAACTGCAACTGCAGTCCTTTTCAAATGGAAGGGCAGACATAGCCTCAACAACAATAATGTGAGCCTTCAGAAAAAGTTGGGACTAAGTGTGTTTCTAAAGGCCATCAGTCATTAATGATTCAATGCTTACAGTCCATGAAGTTACAGTACTTCACACTTTGGAACTACACTACTTTCATTTCACAGAATCACACTGATATTCAGTCAGGCAAGGCTCTTTGGGTAGATGCAATATCTTTTATTAGAGCAACTGAGTACTTGGAAAAAAGTTCTTAGCAAGCTTTCAGGCACAATCATCCTTTTTCAGGCATACAAAGTCTCTGCTGTTCCGAGACTTCAAGTGGCTGAGATGGTGATGCTGATGCTGATGCTGTGCTGTAGGGGCAAACCAAACCACAGCCAGTGTTCTGCATGACAGTCTCACTAGAAAGGCAAGTACTGTAGGCTGAATTACCCTCTTTTGCCCAAAGGGGACCAGCCCCCTTCAGATGAGAGTAGATGCATATCGACAAGTTTTCCCTGCTACTACTGTAAACAGTCTAAAAGGAAATGGGGTTGTAGCATCTGGTACCTCTTAACACTATTGTAGTCTCATGAAAGAGGGGTGAGTTGTTCTGTTTAATTTTTTACTATTCTGCAAGGAAGGAATGGCAGCAAATGTCACTGTGGCTGAAATCAGCTCAACTGACCTTGGCTGCTTTTTTAAAAATATTTTGCTACTTTGGAGGCAGAAATTTATTTTGGAGGCAGAAATGGGAATTTCCAGAGTCTTAACCTGGATGCCAGCAATTGGCAGCTCTGACACTATTCTTAAAACAGTAAGGAGATGCTGAGCATTCAAGGATGGGATCGCAACTGGAAACAGCTGAGGCCCAAAGCTCTCCCCCTGGCAATCTTTACAAGAATGAATAAGCCAAATTTCCCCCTATCCCTGCCCATTATAGTGTGTACACACACATTGTAGCAGTTGCCTCCCCTCTAAGCAAGCTGCCCAACAGCTTACCCAAAAAGCTGGGACCCCTGCCACATGATCTGGCTGCCCAGGCTAATGAGATAATCTGTTTGTAAATCCATGTTTTGACAGGCACTACAGGAAGCAGAAATATAATACAGCAAATATAACTGTACAATGTCACAGCAGACAATAGTACTCCTGGCATTAGCATGCTGCTCTACCACTATGTGGCATTCAATGTGTGGGTCTAGCTCCTAAGCTTCCAATCACTTATCAGGCAAAAAATTACTTTTGTACAAAAAACACTAGTATTATTACTGCTGGAATCCATCCAGCACTAGTCACCCAAGGACCTCCAAGCATTTTAAATAAGGATTTATTAAGCATCACAGAACCAGGAGGGGGAGCAAACCCTGAAGAAACCGTGATTGTAAAGAAAGTTGGGATGAGCATCAAAGGATTCCCAAGAGCTCTCACTCAAATGGACCACTTCTAAGAAAACATTATTTAGAAGCCTCGTTATATTTGCCCAACAGTTCCAGGCCCTTGGAACCATTTCAGCCTTGCTTGCTGCACAGAAAGGTTGAGATCTGATGGAGGAGCGGAAATAAGAAGGTTCTACTCTTTCTGACTAGATGGATGACCTCCCACATGAAGTTTAATTATGTCAGCCTATGCAAAATTCCTTACAGTCCATGGAAGGAAGAAGTGACAAACCTGGAAAAGTGTTCTTGCCGAGAAAAACAGGGTAGGCGCTGAACACTAAACATCATGAGAATGTAACAGATTCAAGAAGCAACAGAGAAAACTGATTATGCTGCTTCATGAAATGTCTTGCATTTATTGCTACACTGCTGTAGCTTTGCCTCATGTCCCCAACCTGCAGAGATGAGAGCTATGATTAGACCTACTTCTGTCAATTGATTAGATGCTTTTAGTTGGATTCATTCCATACATGGACACTCCTGTTAGGGAAGTGGCAGAGGGGTTTGGCATCTATGTGGATGACAAAACAAGCAATATGAGGAAATGAGGGTGGCTATTTATTTTTACTGAAATAACTGTAAACTGAAACCAGTTCTTTAAATCATTATATTATAGCACCCAACTGCTCTCTTTTCTAATTGAGAATGAATGTGGCCTTACTCCTGCAGAGATTCAATGTACTTTAACACCAGATAACAAGAAAAGGAAATATTTTGCTGAGTGAACTTCAGATTTTATTTTCATTGCAACTAAGGCAGCCTCAGTTCATTTTAGGCTGAAAGAAAAATGAAGAGTGCAAGATGTGGCCAAGAGGCAAATGCTGAAAATCTGCTTCCATGCCCAATAGCAGTAACAGGATAAAACTGGGACAAGAAGGGAAAAGTGGCAGGTTTTGTTCCTCCCTGCAGTGAGAGAAGTGACCTTCCAAACCACAGGCAGAAAATCAAGTCAGCAGCAGAGCCAGAAACAGAACTGTCTCTCATTCCCAGTCCAGTGCCATATCTACTAGACCATAATGCCTCTGAACATGTTTAATAAGTGTTACCATGAAACTAACAAGTGCTGTTGTGTGAAGTAGATGTTTAAGTTTCGCCTTTCACTAAATGAAGATGGTCTAATTTTTAAGTCTTCTGCAGGTTAAGACCAATCCTGTATCTGATACACCTTTGTCAGTGACCTTGCTGCGAAAGCTGCACCCAACAGAAGAAAGGGGGAAAAATAGACCCATGAGAGCAAGGGACATCTACCTACCCAAAATCTAAATCATTAAGACCAAACTGAGTTGTTGAAAGGTATAGTATGATAGGATTAGCAGCTCTTGGTTCAACCACCAACACACATGATCTGTGGATTCAAACATTTGCAACCTACGTGGTGGGGTACACAGGTAACACTTTCATAGTGTACCAAGTACCTAGCAATCCCATGCTACAGGGCTTCTGCTGTTCCTCCTGTAGGGGCCCGGAACCCCTTGCCCCATCATGACTGCTCAGTTGGGTTTGGGTAACAGACATAAGGGGAGACTGCCCTCCTCTGAAGCACTAAACATTGGCTACAGCTAAGGTTGGGGATTTTGGCTTGGTCGCATGGATTCTTAGAAATTTCTGACGTACATGACTGGAGAGCTTTGCTCTTTCACTCAGTGACTCGAATCACCAAACCTGAGGTCAAGGGAGAAATATTTCCTCCCTTGGTCCCAATGGCAAGGACTGAGAATCACAGAAAACTAGTTCAACCCCCTGCTGAAAGCAGGACCAGCCCCAACTAGATCATCCCAGCCAAGGTTTTGCCTAACTTGGTCTTGAAAACCTCCAAGGATGGAGCTCCCACCACCTCTCTGGGTAACCTGTTTCAGTGCTTTACTACCCTCCTAGTGAGAAAGTTTTTCCTCCTTTCCTATGCAATGTGTGGCATGATGTCTCCTGTACAATCCTCTTGGCATATGCGGGGGGCAGGAATGTGTGGTGCAATGGTCACACTCTCCCCTTGCCACTGAAAGCTCAGGACTCTGTGGCCCAGACAGTTGCAGAGTGAGCTCTCTGCCACTGCTGCAACCCCCTTTTTGCCATCCTGGATATGCTACTGTTTGAAGTTAACAGTTTTTAGGAATATTGAGTAACGAGTTGTCTGTCAATAGAAGGGATTGGACTCAGTAGCCTGGAAGATCCCTTCCAATCTTACATTCCTGCCATGCCAGGTATTGCACTGACTGGCAATCACCAGAGATCCAAGTTTTCTATTTGCCATGGCAAACCGTAGATTTTCTCCTCTGAAGGAGAAAAACATGGGAAAACGTGGGGTTTCCCTTGCAGACTGGCAGAGTTCCAGTCCATACAGGGTTGCTTGGGGCTGGGAGGGTGAAAAGCAGGGGGCACCATGTCCATGTGTGCACATAGCCAGCAATACAGACAGGCAATGGTAAAGAACAGCTCCCCCATCTGCCTGCAGATAAGACTATGTGGGGGGGAGAGGGGGCATATGCAACAGGGGGAGGGGTGGAGGAGGCAGGTTGAGGCCCCCACAGTGAGGGAGGGAGTGGGTCAGGGTTGGCAGCTGAGGCTGGGGGTGCTGCCCAGGGCTTGATGCCGGGTCGGGAATGTGCAGCTGTGGGGCCTGGCTGGGGGAGTGGGATGAAGCCATGGGTGGCTCATCCAGAAGGCTGGCTTCCCACCACTGCACACATTCCAGATGGGGGTCATGGAGGGCAGTGCCCCCCCCCCAGATTTCAGCATGGGGCAGGGGCAGATGCGGGATGCCTACTGCTGGGCTCAGGGTTCACCACCCTGGTGCCCTCCCCCCATATTCTTCCTGCCTCCCTCCCCACCTCCGCAAGCTGCACTCCAGCCCTGACACCAGCAGGGGAGGTAGGGAGGGACTATACTCCATGCTCTGCTCTGACTGCAACAGCCACTGCCTCCCATGCATGGCAACCAGGGCTTGGGCACTGCTGAGGGGCAGGAGGCAAGGGGCTGCAGGCCCTTGCCCTGGTCCTGTAGCTCTGGCAGCTGGAGACCTCCTCCAGCAGGGTTTGGGGGGGGCAGGAGTGAGGGGTGCCAGCGGGGCCAGGGGGTAAGCGGTTGTGGCCTGGGAGTAAGGGGCAACGGCATATCAAGGCTACTTAGTTCCACAAACCAACAGGGGGGACAGCCACAGCTGAAGCTGCATCCTGTGAGTGAAGGGAGCAGGGGGAAGCTCTGATTTTCCATGATAAAAAAACCCAAAATCAAATGCCAAAATATATAGGTATTTAGAATTTATTTTATTATAAGGATTGAAGCACTGGTAGGCTTCCATATTGCTTTAAAAAGGTAAATGTATCAATAAAACACTGTTCAACTGATACCTATATACATAGTAGCATTTCATGTTAATCGTGAAAAAACATGGATTTGGGTTTTTTTTTAATAAGAGAATGGGAATTTTTAAACAGAGAAAACCAGGATCCCTGGCAATCACCTTAGAAATCTGGGGAAACAGTTGATATATAAGGACTTCCTTCACATTGGTGGTTAAAACAGGGTCTTGCAGGACCCATTCTTTTGCCATCACTATCCCACAGTAACCACATGCCAAAAAATGCAAGTCTATAAAGGATGCTGACAAGTGAAGGGGGGGGAGGAGAACAGAGGAATTGAAACACAAATACAGACACACAATGAGAAGCTGAGAAGACAGCAAAAAGACCAACTGTATTATCCCGTTAATTAGAGTTTTTAAGTCATGGGGAAGAGTAGAAAACGCCTCTGTATCATCTGCTGGGATTCTCACTGATTGTTTCCTGCAGCATCCCAGTGCAAACCAGAAATAGAAATCTCTTCCACTTCTTTCACCAGGAGGTATATTTACGGAAGGGAAAATATGCTTTTGTCCCAGAACATTGCTATCTGTGGGCAGTGTACCTACAGACTTCTACCTTAAAACTGCAAGCTCATCAACTGTCACTGCAACATCTACTATTTCTGGCTTTTCTCCCCTCTCTCCTTTCCATCGTCACACTTAGATTGTAGCTTCCAAAACAAGAGTCTGCCTGATTCTTGAAAGTAAGCTCTCAGCACTGTCCTAGGATGTCGGCCATTATTTTCCAGGTACTGAAGGCAATAACTGTGCTCGTAAGCTCTAAGCAGGAGTCCGTGATGGAATTCAGGCAGCGGAAAGAAGCACCCATGGCAGCGAACTAGCCAGCCAAGTCATTTTAACATGTTTTTTGATGGATCAATGTGGGCAGTCATCCTTGTATTCCTCAAAAGCTTCTTCTATTCAGTTGTCACCCTGAAAAGAAGGTGAGGGAGGGACAGACCCTGTAGGCTAGCTTTGATTCAGCAAAAGGGGCCTGCTCAGAGCAAGGTCTGAGGGCCCACTTCTTAGCTCTCACAAGCCACGAAGTGCCACAGGAACTAGGAAAAGTCACAACAGTGATAAATAGCATGGAGAACAAACAACGTCTGTTCCTTTCACATGTAGGAACATAAACAGATCAAAACAAATACACACAGCAGATTGAAATCAAACAGAACTGAAACCTGTTTTGCTTGAAAACCTCTGTTGAATGGGCTTCTGTCCCATTCCCACCCCACCTTCCCTTCCACCTGGGGAGAGGTGATTGTGATTGGCCCATGGTGTACACAAACCAGTCTGTTCTCTGAGCCTTTGAGAAGCAGCCGCTTTGCCATGTCATCCTTCAGACTCATTCAGGGTGGTAACAGCAGCATGGTTAGGTCACCTGGTCTAACCTTCCTATTTCACTCGGCTGCTAGCTTTCTACTGTCTTGTTAGCCACAACAGTCATCACCACAGGCTGTACGAGCAGCCAAGCCAGACACACTACTCACTTCAGTGCCTGAGGACAGAGAAGGTGAGATCTCCCAAAGAAAATACTGAGTTATACAACTTCCCAGCCATATAAAACTAAGCAGCTGCACATGCATGCTGAAGAACTTGCCAGCCCCCATGTATGCCCTTACATGTGAAGGGGGGAGTGGGAGAAATATCATAAGTTTGCTTGTTATGGGGTGCTTTGTGGTTCTGGTGTGTGTGAAAGGGCAGGAGATTTTGTTGGCTTTTTGGACAAATTTATGACAGTTGTAGGGGACTGAACTCAATAACCCACATGGTCTTTTCCACTTTTCTATTCCTATCTCCACAGAAAGCTAAGAACTGAATAAGCATGAAGCTGACTCCCTGAGCATCCCCAGAAATAAGGGAGAAACATGACCAACAAGTCATGGAGAGGTCTTGCCCTGATGTCAGACACCACAACCACATGGTTAATGGAGAGTTATAACCTACCTGGCTAACAATCCAGCCTTTCACCGGCAGTAAATTGACTTTACTGGTTTTCAAATAAAACCCAAAAAGGAAACAGCACTGCCTTTTAAAAACGCTTTGAAAAGTCTCTTCCTTTCTCCCTCATGGCATACTGAAGTAGACCTTTCCCATCTGGCCATGTGGCACAAGAAGATATTTCAAGTGCTGCCAAAATGCAATGCAGTTCCTCCTAAGGTCCAGAGTAAGGACACAGCAGAGGAAAAGCCACACCATGCCAATGGAATACCCTCAAAGAGAAATGTCTCAGTCCTGCTGCATGGGCCTATACAACATGTGTGGTGTTTCAGGGCAGATAAACCCTCCCCCCATTTGAAAATGCTAAAATCAGGACATCCTGTCGATGAGGTTTTGTTTGTTCATGATCTCTGAGCTGTGTGAAAATGAGAACTGACAGCAAAGTCAATGCAAGCCGTCTGTGCTCTCTGCTGTACACTAGACTCCATGTGCTGGCAACACGCCACATTGGCAGATCACACCTACTCGTTATACTTGGCACTCATTTAATACCGATGTTTCCCCTCATTTCTTCTCTTACCCTATTCCAACATGGCTTTAAGTAACAAGGAAACATTCAGAGCAAATGGCCCTATTCCTGCTGTTTTACTGTTTACCAGAGTCCACTACCCAGGATTACCAAATATACCTCTTTTAAACAAGGATATTCAGCATACGGTTTTTTCCATAGTGGATGACTGCCTGGCTGTAGGGAGGGAGTGCAATCCCAACTGCTTGCTTTCAGGGCTACAAATCCCCAAGCCAATGGTCATTAATTCTGTCAAAATGACAGTATTTCTTTCCCTGCCTGTTCACCATCTTCTGCAGCACCATTCACTACACAGGCATATTCTTCTTAGCGTACCAGATTTCCTAATACAGCTTACCTAGAACAGTAACCTGCAGCCAATAACCAACTCCAGTGTTTATCGAACTGGTCACGTAGCTCAATAGCTCCAAGACTAGTGACTCATAGCTACAAAAGCAAAGTAAACCCATCTGCCAGGCCATGCACAATGCTCTGTGCATTCTCTATTTTCCACTTGCATAGTGGTCTTTTGCTAAAAATTACAATTTCATCCCTGCTGTAATTTCCATTACTTCCCTGAAAGCTGCACTGTGGGAAAACCAGCTCTTAAGTCCTCAAATGATAAGCAACTTCAGAAAATTCCAATTAAGCTGAACGGGACCTTGGCTAAAACACAGTAATATTTGTTCTTTCAATTCATCAGCATTAGGCCAATTCAGCAGCTAGCTCCCAACAATCCATTGTGAATCTACTGTGTGGGTTTAAGTTACGGCAAGCATGTCTACACGTGCACTTTAATGTGCTTATTTTAATCTGCATTAAAGCATCACAAAAAAACCATGCACCTTTGCTAAAGTATATTAAAATAGGCTAACACACCTTGTTCTAGCATCTCACAAAGGAGGTACTAAATTTAATACACATTACCAAAAGTGCATTAATGAATGTGTAAACGTGCCCAGTCTGAACCTTGATTGGAGTTGCTGAAGGACCCTGTCCCTCACTTCTGACTGCTGTGCAGGGTGAGACAAAGAAGTGACCAAAAGAAAGGTAGACTTCTGTCCTAATAACCACTTCAGTTTTGTTTTTTCCTCCTCACTGTATAGCAGTTCATCTGCATAGCAGATGCTTCCTTTGCTACTTCTCTTTTTTCTTAATTTTTTGTAATGCTCATGTTGCTCTTACCAATAGACTGCACCTTGGACCTGAGCACTAAACTGTACATTAGAATATCTGGCAGGCCACCCCTTTTTTAATCTGTTAATAACAGCCGGATTTTTTTTCATTTCACTCCTAGTAGATCCAGGCAGTTAGGTAGGCCACTCGGGAAATCCAAAGATACTGTGCAAAGACAATGCAAGTGTACATCTCTCATGCACTGGCCATTTGTAGAGTGGTGACAGGTACTTGTGGTCATCTGTTCTTTTAACCACAGCTGGACAATAGCCTGGGGATGCTTCCCACCCACTGATACAGCCCTGACAGTTTCCTGCCTCTCCCCTCATGGGATGGCCCCCCTAGGATAGTTAGTTCCACCTGACCTGAAAGGTTGAGGAAAATGAGCCCCCTCTTTCATATACAAACTTATATGCAGCAATCAATTTTAAATTAAGTGAACAAAGCATGACAGAGACACTGCACAGACAAAGTTTACATATACTCAAGACATTTAGAGTAGTGGTAATAATGAAACGTGGAACTACTGGTTAAGTTAAGGAATGCTGTACTAATAGTGGGACCAACTACACTATCCATAAATCTGTGTTGGCCGCATTATTTTGGGAACAAGTACATCTTGCAGGACTTCATATACCATGAGGTTCCTGATGAAAGTGTATTATTTCCCTATACTAAGAAAACTAACTTTACTGGCACCACTGGGAGAGAGATTTCTTATGAGGGAGAGGCTTCTAACCACAAATATGTGCTGCATGGGTCACTATGCCTAGTTTTATCATTATTCATTCTAAATTTAAAAAGACTCTGTGCAGGATGCTGTGCCCACAATGATTAGACCATTTTTAAAGCATTTTTCTTTTTAAAATCCAATGTTTCAAAGCAGTTTTGTTTTCTCTTTATTATGCTCAACTTTACCTTTGAAACCATAAGAACTTGAAAAATTGTTGCTTTCAATAGTTTGTGGTAAGTTATTAAGACAACAGGGACCAGTTTTTTTGTAACCTAGATATTCCCTTTAATGTTCTGAGCCTTACAAATTAATCTGCATTAGACAAAAACCTGGATAATATTAGATATTCCTAAGTCCAGCCAACTGCTTATTTTTAAAACCCTTCATGGTTTGTAGGCAAGGACTAGCTGTTTAGTCAAGCCAGAAAAATAATCAGCACTTTCAATGAGGTAATTTGAGATTTTGAAGGGTAACAAAACATTCAGTTGCCATTAGCCACAAGACTCTCCCCTCCAATAGTCACATCTCCCAAAAGAACAAGGAGATGATCCAACTTACAGCCCTGAGCCACAAGCTCTATTATAGCTTTTTAAGATTACCTGATAATTATACAGAATCATAGAAAATGATGTTTGGAAGGGTCCTCAGGAGACCATCTAGTCCAACTCCCTGCTCAAAGCAGGACCATCCACTGCAGGACCAGTGGGGAGGGGCAGGAGGGGAAGGTGAGAGGGGAGCCATGGCTCTCGGGTGCCGGCCTGGGGATGGGGGAAGCGCTGGCCAGGCCCTTCAGAGTTGTTATTTCATGATATGACTAAGTATTGTTACGAGAAGGACCGAGGTGGGAGGGAATGCAAGCACTGCCCCACAGGCACCAGAGACCCATGGTACGTCACTGGGACCATCTCAGCCAAAGCTTTGTCTCACTGGATCTTAAAAACCTCCAAGGATAGAGATCCCACCACCTCTGGGGAACTTGTTCCAGTGTTTTACTACCCACCTAGTGAGAAAGTTTTTTCTCATTTCTATCCTAAACTTCTCTTGCTGCAGCTTGAGGCCATTTCTCTTTGTTTTGTAATCTGCCACCACTGGGAACAGTCTAGCTCAAAGATGGACAATTATTGCAGCTGGAGGGCCACTTAGGGTGGTTTGGTGAGCTGTTGCAGGCCAGATCAGCCCCCCTGACCCTTGCAACAGCTCACCAAAACTCCCTAAATGCTCTGGACGGAGTGGGGTCTCCATGAAGACCAGACAGGACCCACATGGGCTCATCCAGGTGCATAGGCTGGGGTTGCAGGCAGTGGGGAGCAGCATTCAGGAGCTGGATGGGCAGGGGAACCAGGGGCCCGAGGCAGAGCTGTGATCCACTCCCCACATGTCCCGTCCTGTCACCACCCCATGATCCAGGTCCTGGCCCCATCTGCCCATCCCACCTCCAGACACTGTTCACCATTTGTCCATGGCCCCATTCCATGTGCCCAGCCGAGCACACCCTGCCCACAGGGGTCCCAGACCAGTTTCCATGAAGACCCCATCCATCTGCTCTGTCCAGCACCCATGGCAGTGGGTGTGGGGCAGATGGGCTGGGGTGCCCAGGCATTAGAGCCAGGTCTGGCAGTTGCAGTGACACTAACAGCAGTAGCTAGAAGGAGCCACCATCATAAGGGCAGCTGGGAAACATAGCTCAGCTGCCATGCTGCCCCAGTCCCACTGTGTGCCTGGGGGCAGCAGAACTGGTCACATGTGCCAAAGCCCAGGCTGGCCCCCATGTCTGGGCTGGGTGGGGTCAAGGGACCTGCTGCAGGCCAGATAAAATCCCGTGGTGGAACGGATCCGACCCATGGGCCATATTTTGCCCACCCTGTTTAGCTCCATCCTCTTTGTAACCAACCTTCAGGTATTTGAAGGCTGCTATTAAATCCCCCCCCATCCCATAAGTTTCTCTTCTCCAAACTAAATAAACCCAGTTCCCCAGCCTCTCTTCAGAAGTCATGTGCCCCAGCACCTAAACATTTTTGGTGCCCTCCACTGGACTCTCTAATTTGTCTACATCTTTTCTGTAGTGGAGGATCCAAGACAAGACACAGTACTGCAACTGTGGTCTCACCAGTGCTGAACAGAGGGGAAGGATAACTTTTCTCCATCTGCTAGCAATGCTCCTACTAATACAGCCCACTATGCAGTGTCATGGGATTAGCTTATCAATATATATCAGTTTTAGAAGTCTAAAATTTTACTCAGATATACACCATCTCAGTGCCATACCACTATAATGCAGTACATAAAATCATTTCATTAATAGGTTGTCATTTTATAACTACATACACAATCACAGACACATAGCCAACCAGCGCATGAAATGCTGAACAGAAGGAGTGGAGGTAGGGAAGATTTTGGCTAAGGACACTGAAGCTAATCCCTAATTCTTACTGTGCAGCATTTCATGTTCACACTGCCCAAGGGAACTTCATGTTTCCACCCCCCACAAAACATACGTGCGAGGATTAGCTATGAGAAGAGTAGTTTAATAAATTGATTTGGGCAAAGGACAAACCTGAAGCCTGCTTTGCAGTTAGAGAAAAAGATGAGGGAAATGAGTATGCAGATATTCTGGGATGATATAGGCTGAAATTGCCTAAAACCAAATTCATGCCTACAATGCTTATCCAAAAGAGCCCTTGAAAGCCACCACCAAAGGTCAGTGCAGACATTCCAAATTTGATTTTAAAACTGTCAATTAAATATTATCTGGAACTGGAATAGCGAGCCAGTGAAGAAGGATTTTACTGATGCACTAAGAATATACTCCCCCTGCCCATGTCCCCCCACAAAACTCCTGGTCCCAGAACTGAGATACAATATCAAGATAGCACTACTTACGTATGCTAGATCACAACCACTGACCTCATAGCCACTGTACCTGTACAGGCTCATAACTTACTGCCAGCAATTTAACTTTTACAGCCTTATTATCTGTAGGTGGCTCAATACACTTAAAGGTCTTCATGTAGGTCTTTCTGATAAAGAATATGTAGCTCTCAATTGACTCTGTTTTCCACAGTTGTTGTGTCCATCTATTTAGGTATTCATAAGCTTCTCCTTGCCAGAGCTCTGAGAATTACCCCAGTCACTAACAGATATTCTTCTTGTAGCTTCTTCTCAAGACACAAAAGTATTACCCTGATTTTATATGTAGTATTAGGGATAGGATTTTTGGTATTGTTGCATTTTTTTTTTATTTACATAAAATTTTAAAACAGTATAACAATACCATGCCCATATGTGAGACTGTACCAGTATAAATGTTTCTTATACCCATATAGCTTATTCCTCTTGCCATATAAACTACAGCAGAATACACAATGGTTTTGCTACCCTTATATTACTGCACGAGCATGCAGATAAGATAGTTACACCACAGTTATCAACTGCATGTTTCCAAAACTGCACAGGGGTTGGTTGTTGAACATTTTGTGTGTATGACTACATCTGCCCAAGTCTGTGGGTGGGGGGGGAGGTCATGCTGTTTTAACTATGCCAGTATATCACTTAACCAATATCAGTAGCCAGGCTTACACTAGGCCTGAATGCTACATTCTGACTAGATATGCTGGCTTCTGAACACAGCAACCAGGATATTTCAGCCCAGTGTCACCACTGGATGTGCAAAGGATTTACAGAGCACAGGTGTTCCTGTGATGGTGCTGTACACAGGTTCTGGAAGAATGGGCATGTAGACAGGTCCTCTGAAGCCACCATTCATGACCAACAGCAGCCTTTTCCTGATAAAGCCTAGGGTTCACTTTATGAAATAGGACAGCCTACAAAACCCGAATGAAAGGCAAGCAAGGAGTTTCCACTTTGAAAAGCAAGGAACCACTTTCGTAACACAATTCTCTGTCCTACGAGACAGACCTTTCAGCTGAACAGTACAGGTAAATTCTACAGTGGCAACCAAGATACGGTGGTAAAACCCTTCTCTCTGCCCTTAAACTAACTGAATCCCTGGCATCAGCTACTTCCAGAAACACACGTTGTCATCATGCAAAACATTTAAAGAAGTCCACAATATTTTAGGGTTCCTTTAATCCTCAACGCCACTAGAATTCTAGAAGCTATCACTAATTTTGAAGGAAAAGGGGTATGAAGCTGCTTAATTCATTCTAAACTAGTTTTAAATTAATACAGCATTAAAAGCTGTCAACCAGTGAAACCCTTTTAGAAATTCAAGGCTCATATTTTCAAAATAGGCTCCTAAAGCTGTGCAGGCTTAGTATGGGTGAGTGAAATTCAGAGTTCCAATTTGGGATCAGTAAAACCCCCAAGGAAATAAAGTTAGCTTCTCACCCTCCATCATGGCAGCTTTTTGGTTTATTTTAACTAATCCTGTCTGTGAGGAGCTGCCTTGACAGAGCTGATTAAACAGAGGAATATTTTAATAAAGTAAAACATAGTTTCCTGTTTTAAGGCTGTGCATTAGTATCTTTGGTTGGAATTTAAAAATGGTTTTAGGAACAGAAATTCACAGGTATCTTAACAGCATAAGAATGAGCAAAAAAAATGCACCCTTTTCTAACAAAACAGGTACTTTGTACAACAGGATTAACATGGACACTTCAGGACCTTCCAAGAAAGGACCAGTATAGCACTGATGCTAAATTGAACAGGGCCCTTCAAGCTTATCAAAAAACTACTACAGAGCTTGGCTTAACTCCAGGTGCTGCATGAAAGAAGCCAAGCACCAGACCAAAAGGACAGTTAAAAAAAGCAGTGGCAAAGATGGATAGGAGAAGAATGCCCAGGTCCTAGCTACAGGAGGACAGGAGGGATGGCTCTAGAAAATGGTATGGCTCTCCGCTTATCCAGGAGCTGAGAAACAGCTTCAGGTGGGTGGCAGTTGCCATAAAATAGCAATAGATTGAGAGGGTGAAAAATGCAAGGGATCACAGCAACTAACTCAATACTTACCCCTTAGTACCACTAGAGAAGCATAAACACCACTCATCTGAAAAAAATCAGCATGCACTAAATGCAATGCTTCTGCCTCATTAGGCAGAGTCTCTCTTTTTGTGAGCCATCACACACTGACGTGTTGTATACTCTGTCTACTCTGGGCATATAGCCTGATCTCCTCCTTCTCCCCACCCTGCCAGTACACTAGTATCCAAGTACCTCATTCTCTTCACAACTTGTTTCTGAGGTAGGGATCTCCTATTATCTTCTCTTCCCCTTTAAAAGGAAAAACAAGGAAAAAGAAATGAGGCACCATGAGACTAAAAAAAGGACTTTCCAGAGGTTACACACAAGGCTCCTGCTAAGCACTGAAGTGCACAAACTCTCCACAGCCTGACTGCTGGACCAGTGTCTCAGTTTGCTGCATAATGAAATCCAGACTCCAAGTACAAAGGCGGAAAGAAGCTCTGGGCAGAAAAGTTAACTGAACAGAGCAAGGTTGTCCAAAATGTCTGCTAACTTTACTAAACTTCAGCAACAGCTTGTATACTCCCAAATGGAAGGGATGCATTTCCTAAAGGCAACACTCCCAGCCACAGGAAAACAGAACGAATCTGCTCACCAAAGATAATCTTGTGAATGAGGTCTACATACTGCAGACAGTATCAGGACATTTAAAAAACTACGTCCTCTATGCAGACATTCAAAAAAGTGGTCCTCCTCTTCCTCCCCCTCCCCCTAAATCCAATACATGAACTTGATGACTCTTCCATAAAACTGGAGCAAACGATAACGTCTCTGAAAGATTTTGTATTTTGATTAACAGTACTATGGTTTTAAGAACTCAGGAAGAGGCACTTGTGGAATGCCTCCTTATGTGGTTTCTTTAATGGAGACTTCGTTCTGCCATAAAAAGGAAAAAACCCTTAATTCATTCAACATGTGTGCAGCCCTTAGCTGCTTAATCACAGCATATTCCTTCCTCCCTGTTACCAGTTAACATCTAAAAGATCACTTTGAATCTATTTTGGCTAGGAACACTACCAGTTGCTCACATCTGTGCTTTATTGCAAAACTCTGTGCTAAAAAACATAATCAAGGGGAATATACGAAGGCAATGGCCTGATCAAATACCTTCTCAGGAAGCTTCAAAAGCTCTGCAAGCACGGATTTTTTTTTTAAAAATGGGATAGACACGGGATTACAACATGATACAGCATTTCTAGCCCTCAACAGGACATGATCTTAGCCTACAAGAGGCAAAGAAGTGATCTTCTCCAGGATATATACAGGACTAACCTGAAAAAACAGAATTCCCTTCCTCAGTAAAAGCCCATTAAAGGCTTTCTATTCCCTTTGGCAACACACAGTAAGAGTACCCCTAAGCATATACAACTTGTCAGTTACATACTTTGGCATATTACGCACAGGAATGAATTAAGATTCTCCAAAAAATCCAGTCTCTGCCAATGATTATGAAAAATACTCCATAATGTGCTACCCCATCTACCTGGAAACAATGAAGAAAGGGTTTGGGCCAATGCTGACTAGTAGGTCTGCTTCCAATTACTACCATTAATTAAAATACACACTTTCCTTTTGCATTTAGACTTTGAGCTTTAAATGTGGCATTGCTGCCTCTTTCCCCCAGCCAAAAACTGCACACATACAGTAGCCAAGTTTGTAAGTAATTCATACCAGTGAGCCTGAATTTCATTTTATTTTGCATCAGATTTGAGGTAATTAGCAAAAAAAGAGGCAATGGGGACAAGATGGCTAAAATGTCTGAAAATAAAGAAGGCTCAAGAGACCACTTTTCATGTCTACAATACAGCCATGCATGAATAGATTGCAATTCACTACAAAGTCAGGGGTGCTGGCTGTAGCCGTGTTGATTTAAGGACATAGGCAGGGAAGGTTCTTTGGGTAGATGTGATATTTTTTATTAGATCAATTAAAAAGTTGGAAAAAAAGTTCTTTGCAAGCTTTCAGACACAAACACCCTTTCTCAGGCACAGGGAGACTACGAAGTCAGGGCATTTGTTAAATGTTTAAGTGGTTTACTTGGTGCACAGGTGATCTACATTTCTCCCAGCTCCTTCCAAGCAGACAGGCATCCCTCATGCATCATGCTATCTATGTCTTGGTTTAAATCTTGATGCCTCCGGCCCCCTTGATTTTAGAGCTAAGAGTTAGATCAGGCATGTAGCCCTCCCATGCCTTCTCCACCAAGCAAGTGAATGCCTGTTTGAATTATTACTGGAAGCATTGCCACTCTAAAGCTCAACTTTAACAATCATGAAGTAAGAAAGGGATTTAAAAAAACCCAAACCCTAACTGCCAAGCTTATTCCAAACCTGGTATGGACATAAAATTAATTCAAATGCTAACCTATAATTTCTAGCAGTTAGAAAGGGGCAGGGAGAGGGGGAGAAATAAGCTTGACACATAAAATACCATTCATAAACTCTGAATAGCGGGCTTCATTCTTCTGTAGGGAAGCTCAATTAGATTTCAACAGAAATCAGTTCCAAGAATTATGAGCAGTCTTATTTGAGATGGAAAGCTTAGCAAAATCTTAATTAAAACTTGGCAAAAAAGCCTGTCAGAAGTCTTCTCTCTCTCCGTTGCTCTTAGTTTCACTAACTATAACACAACAAAAAGCGAATCCCTCCTCTCTGCCTCTCCTCTTTAAAGCCAATCATTTCTATAAAAGGCATTAACTGTTTCCATATCCTTTCTACGCTTTAAAAAGAAAAGAGTTCATAACCAAAACAATGTCAGAAATGTTGAGCTATTCAGTCAGAGATTAAAATTGCTGTCTGGAGAGCAAGGGGCGCTGCTCATTCCCAGAAAGCTGGAAAATACAAGCCAAATCCTCTCAGAAAAAGTGTATAAATAAAAATTAAAAATACCATACTTCTCCAAAACTTAAAATAATGTGAGTTTTTTCACGCAGTAGAGGTGATCCAAATCAACTGCGTACTAGAAACGAAGAGACACACCAAATCCAGCTTCCATTGATCCGATTGTCTGTTTAGGTATTCACCAGTTGATTTAACTCTTTCTGCTCTCCAGTGTGGTACATGCACTAGTCACAAATGTTTCAGCTCTTGCTGTTTATATGTCAGATGCATATTTTCCTCCAAAACTTTCTGACTGCTGTAGTCCCCAGCAGTCTTTGCCCCACTCCCTATATACAGGCTGAAAAGAGAGAGCCATGCTCACTGTTTCCGCTGCCACCCCCACCCCAGGCAGAATGAGCAATGCAGCCTAGACTGGCACTACACGTCGATGCTGTCTCTGCTTAGTACCAGACCAGAGAGAAAACAAGGAGTAAGTGACTGTTTGCCAGATGGAAGGGGGAGGTCGGGAAGAAGGAGACTCCTACTTGGCCATGCATTTTGTGCTTAATCTTCCAATGATTCCTCCTTGCGCTGACTCATGCTAAGTCTGTTTCATGCCAATGGTGGGGGCCAGAAGCACGACATACAAGGCAAGATGGCAAACTGCAGGGCATACATGCTGTCAGGTTTAAGGAATGCCATCAGAACCAGCGCCCCCCCCAGCCCCTCTCCTCTCTCTACCTCCCAACCACCACTCTTATGATGAGGCTGGCACAGCTTTCACGAAAGCTAAAGGAGGAGCTTCATTTTTTTTTTTAAAAAAAGGAACATGAGTCAAGACTGGCTAGACACTGGTCCTGACTTATTAATTACTTGCACTGCTAAAGCACATAGGAGCCCTTGTCATGAACCATGGCCCCAGTGGGCTGGGATGCTCTATTATTCCCCTGACCAGACTTTTAATATGCAGGTACAGGATTTTACTCATAACTCCCTCTAAAATACCAGGTATAGCAAAGAATCAAGTTAGACCAGCCACAAGCCAATTTCTGTGCTGCATCCACCCAGATGACATATGGCTGTATTACATACAGGTTCACGGTCCTCCCATAAAAGTAACAGGGTGTTCCAGGCGATTCTAGTCCCTTTCATCCAATCATTTATGATTAAGGTGCTCAACACACCTGAGTGACGTATCTGATGGATATTTGCGACCCCCACATTCCTCCCCATTCAAAACATA
Source organism: Crocodylus porosus (assembly GCF_001723895.1). Lineage (NCBI taxonomy): Eukaryota > Metazoa > Chordata > Crocodylia > Crocodylidae > Crocodylus > Crocodylus porosus. Next base: position 4,158,505 of record NW_017728937.1, on the reverse strand, counting down.
GCAACATGTAACATCTTGGCATGGGAAGTAGATATTGCAATGCCCTACTGACTACCCCTCTGCCCCTCATTCTGCCCCATTACTTCATAGCATAGAGGTGCAGGAACGCATAAAAAAGTAGCCCAGAAAGGAGGAGGAAGGTGGCGCAAATACCAGTGGTGTAACTGAAAGATGCTCTGTCCCATTCCAGGTGTGCAACCACAATTTGAAACCAGATCCGGATGCTCAGACCATAGTGAAATAGAGTGTGGCCAGAGAGGAAAGAGAAACACAGAGGCTGCTCTGTGCAGACGTAAGTAATCCCAAGGGTCTGTGAGCTTTTAATATGCCCTGATGCTACAGTCCCCTCTTCACACCAATGCCAAGTGCGGCGAAGAAGCCAGATGTATTGACTCTGCAAGGAAGAGGTGGGAGGGAAAGTCTACCAGAAACCTTTGCTTTATAGTACCCCATGTCCAACCAGCACAAACAAACATGGGCTCATGGACTTATGGATTTTCAATCATGAAAACATTTCCATGATCCTGCAGGAGCAACAAAACATGAAGCTAATAAGCCATATACCAAGAACTGACGGCTTTTAGATCTTGTCTTCTCCCATGTTTGCATTCCGGAGGACACAGGCATAATTTAAAAGATTAAATGTGGCCAATGAACTGGAGTCAACACTCCTGGCCCTATCAAAGAAACACCATAAAATCCTATCGGGGGGCCAGGGTCTTGGCTCCCTCAGTTGTAAAGAACCCAGCAATGCAACTATGTAAATTAAACTACCTCATGCTAGCTTTCAATAGGCTTAAGTAGTTTAACATGTCTCAGAGACCTATATTTGCCTTTATTATTTAATAGGTGGCCACAGACACCCAAGAGACTAATTTACAAATCCAGTGAAGTGGGGGGGAAAAGCAGAAAAAAAGCAGCAGCTAATCCTAGTCAGACTTCAAAGCATAACACCAACCACTGCCTGGAAGATCAAGTCCCAAAGGATGGCATTAAGCAATAAGCAAAGTCCAGCCTGAAAAAAACCCTTTGGATTAGAGTGTTGTTTTAAGATCAGAGTAAGATGAGTTCATGGAATGGAAATTGTGACAAAATAGGATCTTCCATTCAGAACACACTAGATACCTTTGCAGGTTCCCTTGTTTTTATTTGGGAAATCAGTAAATCAGTTTTTCTCCCTGGGACTAACAGAGTAAAGGAAAATAACCAGAATGGCTGCAACCATTTATGTAAGTAATTCCCTTTCCTTTAAACCTGAAATAGACAAGTTCTGAATTATCAAAGAGCCCAAAAGAAGAACATTTCTTCATTAAGAATCTCAGCGGGATGAGATTTGAGAGTAAGTCTTACTCAGATATCGTATGTGGCAAGTAGTCCCTTCCTGCTGTACCATCCCCAACAGCATCTTCAAATCTGATCCCCCATTTGGTCCAACTATAGTTTGATGCCCTGCAAAGAATATCAAGATGCCAAAATAGTTTCTAAAATGCAAGAAGAAATAAAGCTGAGGCCATAGTTAGGGACATGTTGCTGGCATAGCTATACCGGCCCTAGTTTAGACACAGATTATACCTGAAAAGTTGCACTTTTGTTATAGCTTATTTGAATGGTACTCCCCCTTCCCTGCAGCAAATAAGTCACAGTGGCCAGAGACCAATTTTGCTAACACATGCTAGTGCCCACAACAGGGGCTTTTTTGTCAGCATGGTTAAATCAGGGGTTACATCTCTTCATACTCCAGATTTAAATGATTTTCCCAGGAAAACTTTATAGTGCAGACCAGGCCTAAGGATATTTCATTCACTTCCAACATGGCATGAGTTTTAAAATTTAAACTGTGAACTCAGGGACAATGAGGGCTGGGGTGGCATGGGTACTAAAACACATGGTTGACAACCCACAGGTTGTAAGTTTGAGGCCAAATCAGAAGCACTCACGGGCATCCCTGGCACAATTCCAATGAATCTGTAAATTCTGTTAACTACCTTGTCACAAGGACATAAAAAAGGAAGGAAAGAGGGACAATGACCTGATTTTACCCCAATGTGGTCATAAGTAAAGGAGATAGGAGTTAAATTCAGACTTCAAGACAAGATTTTTCTCCAGCTCGCACACACAACATTTTACTTTTCGAAAAATGAAATGCAAGTATTCAATGTAAAATCCTTTTAAAGATAACATTCTGCCTCACTGTGGTTAGGAACTTGAACACAGAGCTGGGACCAGCAGGAAGCCAAGAAAGCAAGCCTAAAACAGTTTTAACATGCACTGGTGAGAAAAACAGCTGAGAAATATCAAGTATCAGCTGTTCTCTACTTTTCTATAATAGTCATCTTACACTAACAGCAAAAAAGTGCTGTAGAGTACTTTTTATTTGTAGCTTAAACATAGGAAATGGCTTTGTCTTGTGTTCACTAGCATGACGCCTGAACATCTGTCATATGCCTTAAGCAATCAATATGCTGCCTGTACAGTGACTCCACCACCACTTTGATATACAAGTAAATAAGAGACATTTTCACTGCACTACAGATTTTACCAGTGCTATCAAGGGATGCATCAGTAGGTAATTATTACATAGCAAGCAAATCAGGGCAAAAAATTAGTTGAGCACGTTGTAGCCGCCAGGCCTCGACCAGTCGCTCTCGTGCAGCTCTCGCTCGGGTAATTGATGTTATACGCCTCGCGGGCTCATGTCTCCGCCTGAGCTGGTGTTTTCCATCCGAGTCTTCAACCCCATGCTCACCTGCCATGACTTGTTGGACCTCAGTGTCTGGGGTCGTTCATCAGGTGTGTTCGTTGACCCGCGGTTCTTCCCGGAGGTTACTCACGGGGGTCCACCATCCCTACACCCCAGCCTCATGCCTCTTGTGGAGCGGTGTCCGCATGGTCGATGCCTTACTCCTGGGAGCCCTTAAGGCAGGGCCACCCCAGGGCTCCGGCACTATCTACATAACTTACAGACCCATTTCCTTCCAATCCCCCTGGAGCCCGGGGAGACAAATCAAAGAAGAAAAGGAAAAAAAAAAAGAAAAATGCTCCAACACAAATCTGGGCTCCCTGCCCCTTTAACTTCCCTTCTACCCCTCCCAGGTCTCTAAGGGGCATGGCGTGCCTTATCCCTCAGGTTGTCTGGTTCCCTGCCTACTCCAAGGCACCTCCAGGTCCGGTGGCAATATCTGCCCCGATGGCAACCCTTCCTCTCTGGGGTCAGACTTCTTCAATGTCCCACTGTCCCCGCACTCCCACCTGCAGTTCGCTCCGTCTTCCCAGGACGTCACACTGCCGCCTTCGAGTGATGCTCCTGGCATCCCCCTGTCATCCTGTCTGAGGCGCCGTCAAGATGATCCTCTTCTTTCTTGCCTTTGTCCCAGCTGGTCCTGCTCCCCTGGTCCCATGAATCGGGTCACCTCTGCTGTCGGGGTTAGTTGCGGCTCTGCTCCCTGACTCCCCGCCAGCTCCGCAGCGTGCACCGCCATTTTTATCTTTGCTGGCCAGTGTTCGGCGCTGACATCACTGGCCAGCCGCAGCTGGATAAACAGGCAGCTGATGAGCCGCGCAGGCTCTGCCTTCCACCCCTCGTGTGCTGCACTCCAAGCTGCCGGTAAATATTCGTCCTTACGGCGCGTCCCAGGACCCACATCTCAAAAGCAGGGGTTTAGACAGGCATTAACAACTTCACCTCCAAGAACAAAGTGAGGCTATTACACATTAATATAATTCCATTCAAGCGTCTTTAGAGGCTACCAAGAGTGGTGTAGCTGTAATAGTGTAACCAGAACCTGCCCATGTGTCCTTAGGAGCATACATGCGTCTCAAGATTGCTTTCCTGTTCTGGATATTTTCTGAGCTACATATTGTGAATAAGGTAGACATAAGTACCACAGGTGATCTCACCTGCAGAAATCAAGCTGCACTATTCACATAAAGAGTTAAGTCAGGTTCTTACCAGAGCACTAAACTCCCCATGCTCCCATCCACATACAAAATTCTCACCAACATTTAGCTGCACTTCCAATGCTAATTCACCTGAGGCTGTAGGCTACAATGCAAGTGAGGTTTTCACTCTAATACCAAGCCAATCTGTTAAGCAAGCTCAGGCTAAACACAACCTAGTGCTGACAGTCCCCCACTGTCTTACGTGAATGATCTTACATAGCAAAGAAGAACAGACAAGTTCTCCTGCAAACAAGGAGAGATGCAGAGTGGTTCAGCACTGCGTCACAAAGATGAATGGTGAGTGCCCCTGGAAGTCCTAGTGGCACAGGCAAGTGAATACATGACCAGCAAGCACACTAACTCAGGACATCTTTGCTGTCAAGATGCTCACATCCAAGCTAAGCTAACATTAATTAAGTCTGCAGTGAAAATGTTCCCCCAGCAGCTGACTTGCTGGCTTCACTATACTGATAGAAACTCTACAATCTCCTTAGGTAATCTGTTCTGATGTTTAAATGTTATTCAGCAAGGGATGCACAACCATGACATGCTGGAACCTGGGTACTGATTCACCTGCAAATCCATGTTGCTGGTGACTTCACTGATACTGGTACCCAAGCTAGCTAGACAAAAGCTAGTTCAAGTAGAATATAGTACATGCTACACCACGGTTGGACAAAATGCAGCCCACAAGCCAAATCCAGCCCACGAGGCCATTCTATCCAGCCTGCAGGGCCCCTAAAAATGTAGAAAATTAATATTTATCTGACCTTGGTTCCTGTCAAAAATGACAGGAGCCAGAGGCAGTAGGACCCAGGGGAAGCCCCGGCAGGCTCCTGCCCCCCCCAGCCGGTAGCCCCAGCAGGGGCTTCTGGCCTGGGACCATGTGGCTCCTTATGGCTGCTCTGGAGCAGGAAACTCAGGTAAGTGGGCAGGGAGGGGTGAGTTAGGGGAGCAACGTGGGCAGGGAAGGAGCTGGTGCTGAGCATGCGGAAAAGCAGCCCCTCCCTCACCCTGTGGCCCTGGGACATTGATTCCAAGACACTGGTCCCAAGATGGTTACCAGGGGGCGGGGCACCTGTCAGGGGGCAGAGCTACCCATCCAGCCCTTGACAGCTTGTCAAAACCAGGTAAGCAGCCCTCTGCCAGAAATAATTGCCTGCCCTTGTGCTATACACACACGCATCTCTGATGACAATGTAAAAATAACCTAAGATGTACTTGTACGTGCACTGATCTTTCTTAATGGGGTAGATCTCTCAAACAGGTAAATGAGGGAGCAGAATTTTTATTTCCCTCAAGTTCAGCTCTGAAAAGCAAGCACCAGGGCACCCAAGAACACAATCACCCTACAGATTAGAGGGGAAGTTGACTCCTAGAATCTTAGATATGTTGGTAGTGATGGTTCTGTGTCAGATAGGCATAGAAGAAAAATCAAGATAAAGGAGTCTTCATATGAATAGTTCAACTGAGATTCACTTAAGATTTTCCAGCATTTAGAAACCATGCAGTAGGTAAGAGGACACACACCTTCCAAGCAGTAAGTAGTAATAAGACTTCAGTTACTGGTTCTCTTCAGATAACCGGGAGCCCAGGACAGAAAAAACCCCCAAAAGACAAATAATAATTTAAAAGAAAACCCTGTGGCAGAGCACAAGTGGAGTGCTTATCATGTGACTTGGACTGCAGCTAGCTAGGGAAGAACTAGTAGTAAAGGCAGCCAGAAAATACCCCGAGGGTCGTTTTTTTAAGGGGGAAGGTGTGTGGCGGAGCACCAGTGGAGTGTTCGCCACTCTGGGGCTATTACAAGCTCCATGGGAGCTTGCTTGCAGAGCAGTAGGGGAAAGCCTCCCCCAGAAGCCAGGTTAAGGGGGTGGCAGAACACATTGGATGTCTACCGTTTTAAGAGCTGGGGGCAGATGTTGCCCCAGCTCTGATGAGCAACCACTTTAGATCCAGGCCAGCACAGCTGGAGGCAGCAGTTTGCTGCCTGATGCCGCTGAAGTAACATCTCCCAGTGGAGCTGCTCTCCTGCACCAACTCAGAGGTGAGGGAAGAAGCTTAGGGGGAAGGTTGCTTCGGAGGCTCTGGGTCCTGGGCGTCAACTAAGACTGCACCTTGCCAGAGATGGGTGGCCTGGTGGGGCTCCTAGTGGCGTGGGAGCCCCCAGGAAATGCCAGGCCAATTACCACCCTGGTGAAAGGCGAGGAGGGGTGCCTTAAGCCCCTGCCTTCAGGTGGGTTATTTATCATCAGAGGTAGCAGAGGGCCAGGCACGCCCCGGTGTGACACCTGAGCCTATGTGGAGTGCAAAACCCTAGAGAGTAGATAGTGGGGTATGGGACCCCGGAAAGTGAGAAGGGTGGGCCAGGCACGCCAGTGAGTGGCACCTGAGCCTGCAGGGGGTGTTTGACCCCAGACCCCAGTGTAGGAGGCAGAGCAGGTGTCTCAGTACAGCCGGGGGTACAGAGCAGGGTGCAGAGGGGCACTTAATGGCCTGCCCCAGAGGGGCAGTTGGGAGACTCTGGTGAGAGAGGAGAGTAACGAGCGGGAGTAATGAAGCCCTGCAAACACGGGGGGCCTGAGATGAGGTCCTATGAGTAACAGGTGGGCCCCGGTGAGCAGAGGGCTTGAGGAGGTCCTGCTAACATGGGAGCCAAGTTAGGTCCAGGTAAGTCTTCAGATGCCTGAGGCCACAGGTGGGCCAGAGGCCGATGGTGTGAGGCAGCTGAGGAAGTGCCGCAAACAAACAACAGGGGCAAATCCCTGCTTGAGAGGAGCTGGGTGAGGGACCCGGCAAGATACCAAAGCCAGAGTCAAATCAGTGTTTTTCAAACCACCCAGTGCTCGCTCCGATGAGAGCAGCAGGAGATGCCAAAGAGGCCACGTGCTTGCTAGCTGGGGAGTGCAGGGAAGCAAGCCCAAAGACCCTCTTGGTGAGGGCAGGGTAAGTGTGGCCCCGGGCAAAGGAGGGGCAATACGACTGTGGCCTTGCAATGGGGTGGTAAGAGAGAGATTGTGCGAGAGGCAATGGAGAGAGAGGGACCCCACTGAGAGGGAGGTGGTATGAGTGTAGCCAGAAATAGGGCAGAAAGCGAGAGGCCTAACACTGTGATGAGTTGAGCCCAGCCACAGGCCAGAGCTGAGCACAGCTGTTAGGAACATCTGTGGAGCTTGGGATGCAGTACAGGGGTGGCTGGAGCTGCATACGTAGGCCCAAGAGAACAGAGCATTCAAAGGGCAGCCTCCTGCCTAATTAAGACCATAATAATCTAAACAACAAGCCATGGCAGGAGAGAGAGGCAGGCAGCATGCCCAGAGACAGGTAGGAGACTATCACTGTGGCTGGTCAGGGAGTTCCTACTTTGCCACACCCCCATACTAATAATTTGACACCTTCCCGGAAAAATGTTCTCAGTATCATGAGCCCCATTTATCCAATGACTGGGTAAAAGATGACTGCATCTGGTGCCGCATAATACCTCTTTACCATTCATATTACTACGCTGTGGAAATGTTGTAATAGCAGTCTAATCAAAAGAAGGTTCTTTTTTTCAGATGTATAAATTTTTTTCAACAAAATTTTCATTAACTACATAAACTGAGCTGACATTTTTGTCACTGATGAGGCTTGTGCAATCATCTCATCTTTAAAAGGCTACATCCAAACTTTAAGAAGACAAACTCAGTGGCAGGCAAAGGGCTCCACCCACATACTGCCCTAGTGACACTAAGCAGCCTTTATATAAAATGTTGCTCTGCCTCCCATGTCAGACAAAACAGGCTCTGACCATTACCTCCAGGGGAAACTGGAGAAATAAATCAAATCAGTGGGGAATAAGTATACAGGCTTCCCTAATAATGGGTTCAATGGATGAGAAAGGCCAACTGAGGTGATCCCTAGTTTTCAGTTGAAATGTTAAAAATAATTTTGTAAGTAAGATGTTAAAACAATTGGGAGGGGAGCAAGGCTAGGAATATATTCAGGTTGTGTGCAGTAACACATGCTCACTGAAAAAGGGCTTTGTTTGTAAGGGATGCCATGCTATTTTCCTGAGCTCATTTCCCACCCATCTGACGAAATAGCTATCACTGGCAAGTTAAGCTGTAGCTACAGCATGCAAGGATGCCACAACAGAGGTGTCCCATCACTGAAGAAATTCTGCTTTTGAAGTACGTATTCATCACTAGTCTACTTTAGACCGAGGGCTGAGGAAAGGTTATTGGACCATAAAAGTTCTAAGGGTGTTATTTTCCTGCCTCTTCTTGCTGACTGACTGAAAATGATGCTAAAAAACAGCCAAGGAGGTAACACCCTGGTTTCACTGGAGAACAGAAAAAAAGATACAGCTTGCTAAAAAACAGTCTCCAGACAATAGGAAGAGAAGAATGCCCTGTTCTCCTGGGCCTATGTATGCAGCTCCAACCACCCTTGTACTGCATCCCAAGCCTGACAGAATGGAGGGAAAACCCAGCACTGCTTCCTTGTCATCCTCTTCCATTTCCATGCATAGCAAAAAATAGCTACTCAAAACCCTCTTCTGTGGCACAAGGTTACCATGATGCCATTCTTTTGAAGAACCAGATACACTGCAAGTTCTAGGCAATGTCTCAAGTCAGAACAGCTGACAGCAAGTCCTCTGTATACACAGATGTGGAGGCGAGCCACTTATTTGTTAGCAGGGTAAATGTCACATGCACAAGCTCTGAATGCATCCTCCTCCACTCTCTAATGCCATCCTTGGGAGCCAAGTGTGTAGAACATTACAATTACATAAGTCAGCTATGGCAAAGCAGCTTGCATGAACAAAGTAGGAGTTATGCAGGAACAAAGGGCATCCATACATGTGCTCCGGGCTGGAGAGCCCACTCTAATTAAAGCTTGTTCAACAAGCTTTCGTTCAAGTGCTCCCACCACCATTTTGAAGCATGGAAACGCTGAATATATGTCACATAGAGGCTGCTGGAGCATGTTAATTAACAAGTTCCAGCACACTAAATTAATCAAGGCTAATTAGCATGTCAGAGCAGACATCCAGCATGGGTATAGGTGCCCAAAGAGTTTCCATGCAAAACAATCCTCTCTCTAATATATGCCATTAGATTTTCAGAGGTCGACAGCTCTGCAGACCATTAGGGGTTAAAAAGTCTGTGAAACCAATGAAGTATACTGTGAAGACACCTTGTCCCTACTGAAGAGCAAAGAGAGCTGCAGCAATAGCCCAGCTAATTCCACACTGCCCTACTCATTTCTGAATGCATGATTACTGTATCCAAATACTAAAGGAGGTGAGACCTATACACATGCTAGCTGGATGCAAATAGCTTTTTTGGAGTTTGTTTTAAAACAACTCTCAAGCCTTGGCTCAAACATTATTAAAATGAAGTGTCCCATGGTACCCAGGCCAGGCTCTAAACTGAGAGCACAGTATAATAGTTGTCACTCCTCCACCTTCTGTTGTCTTTACATGGTTGTAGGCTGTTGATCTAAGGATAGAGGCAGACAAGGTTCTTTGAGTAAATCCAATATCTTTTATTAGACCAACTCAAATAGTTGGAAAAATTCTTCTTAGCAAACTTTCGGGCACAAACACCCTTCGTCAGGCTGAGGAAGCGTCTGCAGATGGTCTGTGCTCTGCCTGGATGGAGTGGTAAAGCAGCCAGAGGCAAGTATCTTTGCAAGTACGTTGTGTTTACATGTAAGATGACCACTAAGACAGATACGTAAACTCTAAAGATAAATGATGGGGTAAGGACACTCTAGTGGACAGTTATCCCATTGATAAAAATTCTGACACATATTTGGAAGAGGCACAAGCTTGTCTCAAGACATCTGGAAAAGTGACCCTTAAAAAGCAAGACATTCTTTTCTTTATTACTTCTGTTATGCAGACACAATTAAACCTTGTGTTTGCTCTCAATGGCTAAGGTCAAGTCCCAGTGGGGAAACACGTACCCTCTAGGAGATATTTAAGGTAGCTAGGGTCCAACAGGACTGCAGTCTTTCATAAGCAGACACAGCACACATTTAAAACTTTTACAACAGAACAAAGCATGCATGATCCGCAGCTGACTGTAAAAGGTAGCAGTATTCAAACCCCAGCCATGTGGTCTTGTAAATACACAGACTATCTTACCTGACCTGCTCCCAACCGTTTTAATTACCTATCAAAGCAGTGTAACATTACTCAGAATGTCTTGTGCTCTCAGAGTGAAATAACCCAATTATCTGAGACAGTACATAGATTTTTTCCACCCCAGAATTACAGCAGCAATACAAGCAGTGTTCTTATGTCTTGGGAGGCCAAGTTGATTGACACATTTTGAAAAATGCATAGCAAATACTGTAGTTCTGCCAACAAGGGAAATGAAGCCTGGATTATACAGAAAATATATTCCAGAGGGGAAAACAAACACCCTTTTCCAGTCACATGAGGTAGAGTGATGCAAACATTGGGTCAGAGAGACAAAATACAAGTCAGAAATGCAACAGCAACTGTCCCATTTTTTATACAAAGCTATCTCAAAGTATAAGAAACCAGCACCAGTTGGGATTGAACCAAAAGGGAGGGAGGGAGAACCCCAAAATATAGTTTCCATCTGTTTCAAGAAAGAGCTTTTGAAATCTTCTCTCTGGTTTCTTTGTGTGCTTAAAAAAAACCCCAGCACCATAATTTAGTAATTCCCATTAAATGGCAGATCTTCCCTCAAGAAGCTGTTTTCACATGTAGAAACAGAGTTCTCCTAGTCCAAGGGTGCTCAGCAGTCTGCAAATCCATGGCATTTGGCCCATGGGGCACCCCATGGGTTGGGAAATCTGGTGGCAGCAGTAGTGGCAATTAATATGGCCACTCTCCCCTGCTGCCAAGTTCCCAAACCCCAAATCCCATGGGGACAGCTGGAGCTGGGCTATGTTCTCTTTCCTCTAGTGCAGCTAGGTTGTGGCCAAGTCATGCCCCCCACAGGGCTGGGTTGGGGCAACATCAAGCCCCCTCCCCCACTGAAGAGTCAAGTCAAGCTCCCTGCCATCCCTGCAGGGTCAGGTTGGGGTTGAGCCATACCCAATTCCACCTACACAGCTGGACTGGGCCCAAGCCATTCTCCCTCCCCTCACAGAGCTGGGTTGAAGATGAGTTGCCACCTGCCTCCCTCTGTGGCCAGATGGTGCCCAGCTAGATCTGGTGCCAGGTGGGAATCACCATCCAGATCCAGCCCAGGGAAAGACTGGGCACTGTCCATCCAGTCCCCACAGGGCAAAAAGGTTGAGCACCACTGTCATTGTCTGTACCAACTAGCATTTCTCTGCCATGCTAGATATTGCCATTCACAGCGTCCCAGGAGGTTTCTAAAAATCTACATTAAATATCACCTCTGCAAATTTCTTGAGGACTTTATCTCCCTATCATGAATCACTGTCATTTCTTCCCTATTCAACACCAAAATCCAAATTGACCAGTTTGCCCCTCATTTGCAACTCACCTTAAGACAACTGGGAAAAAGAAAGAAGGAAGCAAGTAAAGGCAGCTTTTACACATCAGCAGCTTAATCAGACATTTAGCCTAACTGCCCTGCTTCCCTTGTAATCATAGTTGTTCCTAGTTCCAAGAAGAAAAATTAAATCAAAAAGTGTTTGGGAGGTAACATTACAGAACAGGAAATTTTGTTAAGAAACTAGAAACAGAACAATGCCATGGCTGGCAGTAGACAATGCAAGCCATTAGAGCCAATGAATGAATTCAATACCCTTCCTTTGCAGTTCAGAAGCAAACATGAGCTAGGATTGTTGGCAAATTGAAGTCAGTCTTACCTCCTTTTTTTCCCCCTTTCATTACCTCCTTGCTTTAACTTTAAGTCCCTGGAGATTGGAGACTTATAATATATGCACATAATTCTTGACCCTATAAGGCTAGAAATAGTGATTTAAGTTATAATGCATTAAGTGGCCCCACTTTAAAAAGTAAAAGCAAACTGAACATACCAGGCAGGGAAGGGACATAGAATTGCAGTTATTACACAGAGGCTGGGCAGAAACAGCCCCACCCTTCCTCCTACTCCTTATCCGTGCTTGTAACACCACCCACCTGCTCCTGGATAAACCAGGTTTACAAGAAAGATTGGTTCACTTAACGATCTTATATTCTTTTAGAAATCTTGATCTTAAATATCCTGTGCTGCACAGATTTCTTTGCTAAGCAGTGTTAGGCTGGCAAGATTTCTGTGGGACTCATTGGATAAGAAGGATCCTCACCAGGTAACTGAATCTTGACTTATCGACCACTGCAACCTCAAGGTACCAACAAATGACTGAAAGGATATCCACTGGATATTGACACTGGATATTGATATAACAATCTCCTTCTCACTCCCAATTAATACCATTAATATGCGTCTACTCTCTGAAAATACATTAAAGGTCATAAGAACTTTTTTAGGACAGTTCAAAGGTTTTATTGTTATGTCTAGCAACTGCTATTGCTTCTAAACCTTTCAGATCACATGTTCACTGCAATAGTTCCCAGCTCATTAGAAAAACAAGTTATGCTAGGCTAGCAAAGGATTAAGTCCTCCTACAGCTGAAGACAGCCACTTCTGAAAAGCACCATTTTAATTAAGTTTAGTGTGAGAAATAAACCTATCCATGGGCAGACTGAGGATACAACTGCTTTAAAATTGTGGCTTGTGGGCAAAGATAAAGGCTCAAACTGAGTATACCAACCAGATCTCTGCTTCCTTTGCTTCCTGCTGGACTGTCCATCTATTCAGCTTTTCAATTTAAGGGGACACAATTCTGCCTTATATGACCAAACAGACCCGATGGATGGGAGAATACTGGTCCTGCTACTAAAGGTTTAGCAACTCCCACTCTCCATTACAACCTCAAAGAGGTATTCCAGTGAGTTGCAATGAGTGATTATCAGAAACATTTATCAACTTGAATCTCAGATAGAACAATCATCATAGGCTCAGCGTATCCACTTTTGCTATCAAATACCTTCAAGGGTGTATAATGAGGTTTTCAGTCAAACACAGGCACATCAGAACAATAAATATACTGGGTATATCAAGTAAGACCATGCATCAGGTTGGAGACATTGCTACACTGCTTCAGATGGAATAGAAATATAATAATTACTCAAAGAGAAGTCTGCCACTACAGGCTGTGTCTATTTTAAACAGGGAAATGTTAAACAACCATGGCAGATCTGTGCACCACTGGATATTGACACTGGATATTGATATAACAATCTCCTTCTCACTCCCAATTAATACCTTTTATATGTATCTACTCTCCGAAAATACATTAAAGGTCATAAGAAGCAGAAGCACAATAATGAAGTGCTAAGCTAAAACAGGATATGATTTAGTTGGCTAGCTGAATCAGATTCAAAGTCAACTAAATCAATGGAAAGAATTCCTCTCCTAATAGATTTTGAATCAAAACTCTTGCAGAGGGAGGTTCCATGTACACATCAGATATGCTCGAAGACTGAATGTGGCAGCATATTTACTGATGAAATATTAGAAAGCCCTACTCAGTCCATCAGAATCACATAGTGCCCCTAGAGTTCTGTGGACCTTGAAAAATTGAGCTTTATATTGGAGATGCCTTTCTTATATCTTTAGGTAAGGATGAGGACATAGATTATAGCTGAAGCCATTATGTTGATATTCTTAATCACATTTGGGGTCAAATATACAGGCCAGCAAAAAGGATTCAACAAAAAAAAAAGGCAGTCAAATACTACAGATCAGGGGTCAGTGGCCTTTAAGCAGCAGCAGGTCAAATAACAGAGCTTGGTCTACGGCTGGCCACTGCCTGTGGCCCAGTCACTGCCATTGCTGAATGCTGCCAATTCCCCGCACTGTCCCAGCTCTGCAGGCCAGAAAAAAACAAGCTTTTGAGAGTTAGATATGGTTCATGGGCCAAAGACTGCCGACTCTTACTATAGATTGCTATTTGTATTGTTACCACTGCCCATTTAACTGAAAATGTTAGTTCTATTGGAAAGAAAAACCTCCCAAAAACAGGCAGCATAGTATTTTTACTATACTAATCAAAAATGCTTGAACACAGCTATCTATAGAGGACTTTTTCCAGTGGCTGTAAAATCATTAAAGTTGTCGAGAGTGAAAAAGTTTCCGAGAGTCCTTTTAGCCACTTCCTGAAAAATACTTTTCTCATGGTCTACACTTAGGCCCTATAGCAAAAACAATATTTCGTTTACCTTATGAATCTCACTTTAAGTCACCATGTTACAACTGCAAATGATGAGCTGCTGTTGGGTGCTGTTATAGCTTATTTGAAGCTGAGGCACTTCTGCTGCTACTTCCTGCTTCAGAGTATGTGAAACCACAGAACTGCACTGAGGGAGTCACCCAGAATATGAAGACAGGACAGAAAGAAAATCCTTTACTACAAATGTGGTCTGACAACAGACAAGTTTCAATACACATATACTTCATTAACCAGCCACCTGTACCTTGTGCAACAGCTGGCCCCAAAGGGAAAGCCATAGTAACTGTGCTTTTGAAGAAGGAAAAGCTGATGAATGAGTAGGAGATGCAGAGGGAAATCTGCAACCCTCCAGTGGGAGAGGCAGATTACCACCTTCCCAGCCCTCAGAGCAGGGGCGGGCAATTATTTTGGGTGGAGGGCCGTTTACCAAGTTTTGGCAAGCTGTCAAGGGCCGCATGGGTAGCCCTGCCCCTTGACAGGTTCCCCACCCCAGTCACCATCTTGGGACCTAACCTCTGACCTTTGCCACTGGAAGTCCCTCCCCTTCCCCCTGGAAGTACGCCTTTGGGAAAGAGGATTTGCCATCACACAGGAAAAAATGACATACTAAAAATCAAACACCCATAATAATATATTTCAACTTATTTTATATATTAATATAATATCTATCTATCTATCTATGTATATATATAGATAGATATATAGATATATATTATAATTAATATATATAAATAATACATATATTTTTGTGGTGATTTGTGGTATATATGCAGAAGTGATTGCATATGGAGATTTGTGGGGATGTGTGTGTCTGGGTATGGGGTAGTGCAGAACGGCTGGGCAGGAAAGTGGCCAGGGGGGAGTGGAAGCGAGCAGGAGCACGGGACCTGCACCAGTGTCCCAGGGTCAGCACCAGCAGGGCCCAGAGCAGGGCGGCAGGAGCGCGGGGCACGGGCTGGCAGGGATCTCTGGAGCCAGGCTGGGTTACACCAGAAGAGAGATGGGGGAGCTAGCCCAGCTCCACAGAGCCCCTGCAGGCTGGGACCCCACTCCTACTGCCCCACTGGCACAGGCCCCTCACTCCCGCCCGGCTGCCACTGGCTCCTGCATGCCCATTTACTCCCAGTGCCCCCACTCCAGCCCCATGGTACAGGTGGGGAGCAGCAGGCAGTCCCGACCCCACACTCATCTGCAGTGAACAAGCGGGTGCTCAGCGCAAGAGAAAAGCACCCCCCAGGGAGCAGGGCCCCATGCTGCAGCCACTCACAGCCCGCGCAGGGCTGTTCTGCCTCTCTGCAACAAGAGCAAGCACAGGTAGCCCTGCAAAGGCTTCAAGAGCGCCAGCTGCGGGTAAGGGGAGCGGCCACTTTCCCCCTGTGCTGAGCACCAGCTTGTTTCCCACCGCCACTGATAGACTGGGCCCTTCGCCAGCTCTGGGCTCACCTTTGACAGGAAGCAGGGGCAGTTAAATACAAATTCTCTAAATTTTTTAGGGCCCCTGTGGGCTGGATAGAATGGCCTGGCAGGCCAGATCCATCCCGCAGGCTGTATTTTACCTACCCCTGCATCAGCCTTAGCAGCCAAGCAAATCAGTTTGACTTATTTTCCACCTCTCCACAGCAACAGCATAAGCAAGGTTAAGTACAAATTTTGGGTTGGAAAATACACTGAGAACAGATATTTTCTTGGCACTGGCCACATTTCCATATTACTCTTGCCTGAGTCTCACTGGAAAAAACAGCAAAAGCTACACCAGGGAACAGGGTAAATGCCACAGGAGTACTCTCTCCTATAACATCTGGCAATTGACAACAAGGCAGGCAAGGTGGCAAAACAGCTAGATGACTGAGAACCTTTCCAGTCTTCCACTGCCTCATCCCTGATGGGAGACAATACAAATGCTGCCCAGGCTAAAAGTGGGCTTGACTACTTTTCCTAGCTGTCTGCAAACATATGTGCAACCCCCATAGGGAAGGATAAGGGGAAAAGGCTCCAAACCTTACTAATAGCAATAACACTACAGATAAAACTAGGACAAGGAGCCTGTGGCCAGACCACCTAGGATTGCTCTTTACCACAAAAATGAAGTACTTTTGGATTTTGTAGCAATTAATCTGTTCCGCTTTCTTCTTTTTCCTTACGTCCCAGTGTTAATGGCAAGAAATTATGGATAAATCACCAAAGGGGGAAGCAGAGACAATAAATCTGATCAGATAAACCAACCAAGATGGTTAAGCGCAGGTCTCACTAACTATAGGCCATAAATCTTTACTAGTAGTAGTAATGCATCCTCCTTTTCTGAGCAACAGTGATTAGTTTTACAATGTACAGCACCTAAAAGAGATGCAACAGTAACTTTGAGAGCTAAAAGCATACCTGCTGAGAGTGCAGACTTCCTTCAAGGTGATGTCATGTTGGGATGCAAATGCCCATCAGCATTTAGGAACTCCTGAACCCTGCAAAAGTGTTACAGAACATAATTAATTACAGTGACACTGGATGAAAACACTTAGGCAGGTTACACCCCAGCCACATTTGCTAGGAGCAAGAGCAAGGCAAGACTCCAAATTTAATAAGAGTCTCCTCTACAGTCCCCATTTTACTCATGGAGACATGGAATGGTAAATAACTTGCTAAAGACTAGAAAGGGAGCCAGCACAAGTACCTAGACTACTGCTGCACAGCTCGTGGCCTCCAGACCACCACTTGCTCTGCTGGGTAATGCTTCCTCAATAGTCAAGGTCATAAAAAACCCAAAGTCTAGGCAATTATACTAAGTAATATCGAACACTCCACAGACACTAGTACGTCTTTATCTTGCTAAATACGTTCTCCCTCTCTGTAAAGAACATAAGCCTTTCTAGGCTTTGGTAGCATGTTTTCCAATGGATTTTGAATGCACTCACATGCCTTTCAATACCAGACAGACTTGTCGCTTCTATTTAATTAGGTACAATACATTGACTTTGTTTCTGTTGCTGTATACAATTTTTTGCACATTAGTCATACAGAAGAAGTTTAGCAGCTCTGAGCAGAAGGTGAGACGGTTTAAATTGATTTGCTGACGGTGGAAATGCATATTGACAAGGTTTGAAGCACCAGATACACACTATAGAAGAGATCTTAAAAACAAGATGTTTCAGTAGTTACAAACTGTCCCAAGTAGAGATGTTTTTCTTTTTTGATTTTTTTTTGTGTGAGGAAGTGGGGGGAGGGAGGGAAGAAGAATGCCCCATTATATCCAAGGTTGAATCAAGAGATATTAAAGCAAAAAATGGCTAATACCAAGTTTTGCTCTTCCAGTTAGAAGTTCTAGTCCATCCACAACAATTGCCTTCAGCTGTTTTTCCACACTAAAGATTTGAATTTGGAAAAGAGGAGAGAGAGTGGGAAGAACTTTTAGTAGAATATATTACACTGTATTGAAAAATTTTAAACGCCTGAGTGCAAAGTTGTAGTCACAATGCTCCAAAAGGGTAAAGGAACTTGATTATATCAAAACTGAACAACGAGATCAATCCAAGGATTTGCAATTTATTTCCTGTGTCTTGAGCCTTCTTATAAAACGGCAGGAAGACAGTGTATTTACAGAATGTTTTGGTTTGCCTTTGACTCTGAATAAGAAGTCTCCTAATTCCCTGGTCTTTGATTTTGAATCACAGCCTCCAGCTATCACTAGCCAATGTTTTACAGCATGTGTATACGAGCGCAGAGGATGCTCCAACGTAGCGTAATTACAGCATGTCTGCTGGAGCATGGCAATGCGTGTAATTAATCGAATCTGCTGGAGCATGGCAATGACCGTGCTCCAACAGCCTCACACATCTTGCGTATCAGTGTCTCCACACTTCAAAATGGTGGCAGGGGCATTTGCAGTGCTTTAATTAGAGCAGCTCTCAGAGCTGCTCTAATTAAAGCACCACACCCCAGAGCACAAGAAAAAGTGCCCTTAAAGACTAACTACAAACTCTCCCTCTTCCTGAAGGAGGGTGTTTGTATCCAAAAGCTTGCAAAGAACAAATTTTCCAACTATTTGGTTGGTCTAATAAAAGATATCAGATTTACCCAAAGAACCTTGTCTGCTTAAAGACTAACAAGAACTTAGTCCATTCAACCCTCTTTTTTCCCCCCATTAATAAGACCTCAAATATTACAGAAGCATTTTCAAGGATTAAAATTGTACTGAAAACCACCAGACAGTAGCGTCAGTATCCAAACCTCATGAACAAACTTTCCATTCCCATTTATAATCACTACCCTCTCTGCTTTAAATTACCACCATAACCAAAACAGGAAAGTTACTTACAGAAAGCTGCCCAAACTCTACACCCCTGGGAGACTCACCATTACCAAGTTCTGAACTGAGCAAGATCTTTCTACTAAGAAACACATACTTTGCTAAGATGGAAAAAATAGTATATAAATCTAATTTGGTCATTCACCTAATTCAAGAGCAGATTATTTGTAGCCTACAGAAAGGCAATTTTTCCCAGTGATAGTGAAATACAGGTCTCTGTTAACATTACAGGATCAAGTTTGAAAATTTGCTCCACATGTCTTTTTTGGAAACACGAAGTTTAGACCAGGATGGAAGAAGCAATATATTCAGGATTAACAATATCCAATTGGGGTGGAAAAAAAAGGCACACAGAGGAAAGTTTCCTTTTCCTGAACAGCCAGACCTTAACCTCTGGATTGTGCTATATAAAAGCAATGAGAAGATTTTTTCTTGGCTTTACCTTGCCTTACAGCTCCCTTCTCCCCAGTCCTCAGTCAGGCTGCTGTTACTATGAGAGGAACGTTATTGGCAAAAACTAAAAACAAGCTCCTACTGCCACTGCTGAGCAAAGCAAACTGAGTTGCTTGCGGCTTCCTTAGGCATTGCTAGCCAGTGAGTTAATAAGTTCTGTATGTAGTTGGTCTGGTCTTTCTTCCCAAAACAGCTGCATCTTAGGAACAAAGCACTTTGCCCTGTAACAGCCAGCTATACTAGGAACATAAATAAAGCACAGTGCCAAGCAGCATCCCAACACTTGGGTCCTAGAACTCAGCTCAGACTCGTACAGTTCTCACCAATAATTCTTCTCAGAACTGCCTTATCCCATGATTGTCCTTTGGGATTTGAAGTGCAGTTTCACTTTGAACAGCATTGGATCCACTATGAATTTCCACCAATTCTTATTTCCTTCTCACTGTCAAACAAACTTGCTTGCCATGTGTCACCAGCCCAATGATCTTATGCTTCCCATGCTAGTGCCTTGGTGGTCACCTGTCAGTACTAACCAGTCTACTATAATTATCAGTAGATACAATACCATTTAGTTCATACAATATGGCACAAAAACCTTTAAAACAGAACTAAATATCAAACAAAAAAACAAACGGGAATAGAAAAGGAAAAGAGAAATTAAATGGCCTGCAAAGAGTGTAAGATGATGTTTTCAGAGATTTAAAGTGTGCTTGAGAAGTGATGAGGCAGAAAGATAGCCAGGCAGGGACCATAAAGAAGGCTAGTGCATAGTATGCAATAGTGAACAGAGGGCTGGCAAGTGAAAAGAAAGGTACTCAGTAGCTGCCAACCTGTCCTCAAATCCAAAAGTCTGAAAGCACAACTATCCTAATCCCATGTTATCAAGGCAGGCATAGACACTTGATAATAGGACAGATCTGGCCTCCAAGACCTAGGCTATAGAGAAAGACTTCTTTGAAAATCATATAGGCTTTCTTCTTAAGAGGTTTATCCTAATTCTATTTAGGAACTATGGCCTCTCTGACAATACTAGCATCAAAGAGCACATCCACTTCTCCAGCTCCTGCATGATTAACAGCTCAGTTCTGATGGATTTATTTTTGGGGAGAAATTATTTTTTTAAATCCCTTCCATATGAGCACAGATGATTTTAAATCCTCCAAATATGCCTGGGAAGCCTTATTACAAAAGAGAGGTTCTCCCTACCAGCTGACAGATACCTTGAAATGGTCATTTTCATGATCATAAACACCAACTACACAGGTTTTTAGCCCTGGGCTGGACTGGATAAACACTAATAAAGAGACAGGCAGAAATCCAATCCCAGCTTCACTGCTAGAGGAAAGCATGACAGCAGGGGGTTTGTTTTGCTTCCTTCTAGGGCATCAGTGACACACTTCAAGCTATGGTCTGCAGCTTATTTCAGTACAGAAGAATTCTCTTTGATATATTCTATGGGGATGTTTTATTTAACATGCAACTCAACATGCTCCCTGAAGGAAGCCTTCCCGGGTCAATTGGGAAGTGAATGTTTTCAGTTACTGTTTTGCATGGGTATAAAGCTATTAAGGATACATCTCAAAGGACTTGCTTACATTAAAGCTTCCCAACAGTCCCATGACATAGCCCTGATTACCCCTCTTACAAAAGATGAAGAAAGCCTAAGGAGACAGAGCAAGTCAGCAGCAGCTGAAGTTGGAATGAAAGCAGTATCCTTGCTACCCCCTTCATCCCCTAATCCAGGGTTAACCAATCCAGCACATGTGCCACAAATGGCACAAGCAGCCAGTGTGGCATGCAACAGATCACAGAAGGAGCAGGGAACAAGAAGCAAAGCAGATCAGGCAAGCAGTATAGGGCAGAGAGCAGAAAACAGATCAGCAGATTGGGCAGGGGAAGGGGATCAGAGTGCCACTCGGGAAGGGTGGAGGGCTTACCATGTGGCATGCCTGCTAGAAAGGTTGATCTGCAATGCCCTAACCATTAGACAACAGTATCATGCTTCCCTCCTCTCTTACCTTATCACTGTACAACTGTTGGCCCTGTATGCTTCTCTTCCACAGCCCCTAATATCCCCATAGGAAGCAACATGCTGCATTGTTCCCACTAAGCATGTCCTGTCTCATCACCAGAGTCTTTTAGCTTCAGGAGGCAAAGACCACAGTCCTTCAACGAGACAGTCCCCGACAGGATTGCCACAGGGAACATGAGATTTCAGAGCCAGGACACCTTTCTTTTCCCACCCCTCAGAAAGCTAACTGCACTTCCAAAATGTGCTCAGATATTTAGCTTATTCTTCAGCACTGGGAAGAGCTAGTCCTCCACTATTTTGTCTCTGCACACTGAAAAGCAGTGGACCATGGGAATCAGAGTTCCCGCTGTCAAACAAACCCACCCTCATGATACTGCATGAGAATGCCTTGCAACATACTACTCACTGTTTCTAACAGCTAGAGTCTCCAACTCCCCAAAGTGGCTGGTAGAAGATTAGCAGGGCAGTCAGGTCAGTCCCCATCCCATACCCCTATCTCCACCCCCACTAGTAAATTTTCACATTGAATTTGCCAGGGTTATTTTAGAAGGGAAGAACCAACCTAAGCATAGAATGTAAAAGTAAAAGCTCTGGGCCACCTGACAGTTTAAAACTCAGAGAAAAAGGTAGCCAGAGGAAAGCAGGTTTCATGAGCTCAGCCCCAAAGTAACGTTTAAATCAAGTTTTTACGCATCTGGTTCCTGCTGCTGACAAATCTTCAAAAAGCAAAGGAAATCAAGAGTGGCGAGCCTGGCATGACATCTAGGAGAGAGCCCTAGCCCCCAGGAGCACTAACAGGGAACCCACACGCAGGCTGGACAACATATGGTCTCAAGTCCCCACATTGCTCCCACTGAGCCATATGACAAGCCTAACCCCTCAATGAATCGCACCTGCACAGGAGACTTCTTTGACAGACTAACTGAATCAGAGATGCATAAGCTTTTGTTGCAATGCCTAAATTCAGATTAATATAGCTAACTACCTCTACCTTCACAAGAAAGTGCACTTCAGGTTCACTTGAGGTAGTCCTGTGTCTGGACAAGCATCCCCATAGCCACAGAGGCTATGACTGCAAAGAAGTACCAGCTAGAGCCAGCATTTCCTGGACTACTGAAGCCGAAGATGCCTCCTTTCAGTCCCTGCATCTGTCCCAGTTCCAGTCCATGGTATAACTGGGCAAATCCAGCCTGTGGTCAATAATTTTCCAGGACCTGAAGCAATGCTAAAGAAAGTATATTTAAAGGGTGAGAAAGCAGAGTCCCTACTTCAACCCTGAATTTCAGGGCTTTGTGAAGTTTAAATCTGCCCTGTCACACTACTTGAGCAGGAGATTCTGTAGTGTAATCTTCTTGGTCTGTCAAGCAAGTAACCTCTCCTTGCAGCAGCATGTGTGGGTCACGTAAAGAAGCAGTGTATGACAGAGCAGAATCTGGAGCCATTTTAAATATACAGAACTAAGCATAACCTGCAGATCTAAAATAATAGAAACCTCCAGAGATACAGTTTAAATATTCACAATGCCCATAGCAAGTACTTTATTTAGTCCTCCCCCACCCACCACTGAAAGCATTTCCGAGACAAAGAAGGCAGAATTAACTCTATCTCATACATGAGGTTTACACAGAGACAAGTCATGGTACCGCCTCCCAAAGCTACTTTGAGCTCTCAGGTCCCGTCTCTGTTTCAAAGCATCTTGCACTTCATGTTGAAATGCAGTCATGCTTCAAAACCACCCCAAAATCAAAACTCTGAGGCCTAACAAAGAATTTCCACCAAGGCCTGCCTACTGCAGACTGCTTTGAACAAATCTTGTAATAGTACAAACACCACTGCTCCTGCCCCACTCAATGTAAATAAAACTTGAGAATAGACAAATATAATCTCAAACTGAATTACCCGTTATCCCGGTAATCCAGGTAAATCTCCTCCAATCATTCCAGTCCTGGCATATGCCTAATACAGTGGTGTTCAACCTTTTGAGACTCGAGGCACCCCTGGATAGACTCAAGGCCTTCCTTGGAAAATGCTAGCTCTTAGTCTTCACTTGTTTTCTGACTACAGAAAAATAATAAAACAATCTTCTACTATCAAGATATCAGAACAGGTCAAGATGTTTTTTACCCTATGGATTCCTATCTGAAATTTCTAGGTTTACTTTGGAAGGTTGTTTGCACATCTAACAGTGCTAACATTGCATGGCACACCACAGCTCTCTTGAAAGGATCCCAAGTCACCCTGGTTGAGATTCACTGCCCTAATGACTACTTCCCTTTATAAAGTACTTGTTCCCTAGAAAGATCCCAAGCATTTTAAAAGCATGAATCTAAATACAGAAATGACACTTCCCTCTGAAGAAATTCAGCTTCTTCTGCAATAAAAGAGCAGCTAGTTAATAGCACAGGCTACCACCACACAGCTGTATAGGAACAGAATTCAAGGATGACACGCATCCAGTGGAAACCACAGAGATGCTCAGCATGACAATGTTAACAATCAGTCATGCAACTTATGCTGAGATCATTAATTACCTTGCTTGTAAACTCCTTGGGAAAGACTATCTGTGCAGTACGAAGCACACCACGGCACTCAAGAACTCTGACTGGTCACAGACTCCGTTTTACATTTGTTAAGATAAAAGTGCTTCCCGCAGCACAACCACTAATGCCAGTCTGAAGCAGTGGTTCAGTATTGACTCGGAGGGAAGAATCACCACTGAATCAAAAGCAGCCCTGTAAGTGTTCCTCTTCCTTAGAAGTCTCCCATTCTGACTTGGCATAACCCTGCTTGCTTCATGAGATCAGATGGATCTGCAGAGCAACATGGTATTGCTGTAGGCTTCTGCTGAAGGGCACACAAAGCTGTTGATATGCTTACATTCTGCTAGTTTTATGGAACTGAGTTACTCTAGTTCAGTGGTTCTCAAACTTTTTTGTACTAGGAGCCATTTGTAAATATTGGTGGCCAGTACCAATCCAATGCCTCTCACTCCTGACCTGCTGCCCACCCCAGGCCCTAGTTCCCTCACTGTGTGGGGCATGGGAAGCCCCAAGCAGCTCCTTGCAAGGCTAGGACTCTAACAGCCTACAAAGGAAAAACCACAGTTTTCCTACATTTTTCTCTTTCTTTAAAGGAGAATCCATTTTTAAAGTTTGTTTGCAACCCTTTCAGATATTTTTGTGGCCCACTTTTGGGTTGTGACCCACAGGTTAACAAACGCTGCTCTAGTTATTCTTGCATGTACTAAGGAAGTTAACTGTAAGACTATGCAGAAGGAACAAAGTTTGGGGTTCAGTTATGTGTTTCCCTCTGGTGTTTCTGCTTGCAGTTAGTATGTACTGTATGACATGGCATTTGATCTGGAATCACAAAAATATCCACCCAGAGAGAATGGAGCTCCATTTCCTAGAGTTTAAGGCCAGAAGGGACCATGAGGTCATCTTGTCAAATTTCCTGTGCACCAGAGGCCCTTACATTCTACTTCAGTACCACTCTGTTGGATCCAACATTTTGGGTTAAGTTAAAATCTTTCATTTCTCAGGAGGCTAAACTGCTGTATACTTAAGGCCTCTGTAATAACAGGAAAATGATTAGGTGAAATGCACCCAGAAGACTCTAGCAGGTCACTGTCACTAACAGTCCAAGCTGCAGAAGGCGAAAAGCCCTCAACAACCTCGCAGCTCTGACCTAGGAGGATATTTCTTCCTTACACTCAATCAGCCAGACCATGAGCCTGCAGCCAAGTACTGTATTCTAGATCCTCTGTACTACTGGTCCATCCCATCCAGGGTCTTGTTTCTAGTTCTGTATAATCCCTGATGCTTTAGAGAGAGGAAGAATACACATCCTCCAAGACTGCACCATGATTCTTTCCTGTCCTTTGCAGGTGACCAGCTGAAGACCTGAAATCAAAGATTTGATGATAGTTATCTAACGTGGACTTGCAAATATTAGGACTGCTGGGGACAATATAGAGCTTCCTGCCCTTCTGTGGTATGAAGAAGAATATACATGCCTTTTCTCCCCCACATTCAGTAGAGACCTGAGCTCTTGCTCTCCAGCACACTCAGCTGTCACTGGTACGCAAAGACAGCAAAGTGTGCCAGACAGCAGGGGGTGGAGCATAGTGTCCCATTTTCTGACCAAGGAAATGCAGTCACCCTCATTTGCCATCTCCAATGGTGAGCTGTTCCAACATTACACTTCCTGCTAAGAAACTGCATCTTATTTCAAAGTTGACTTTGTCTCACTTCAACTTCCTGCCAACAAAGCTCTGCATGAGGTCAAGGGAAAAGACACCTGATAAAATTTAAGTACCAACTACATTATTTTCTCAACTGCCTAATCTCAAAGCTGAGTAGATTGAGCCTCTTCAGGCTCATGTTAAAAGGTTTCTTTTCCGAAGACCATTTTTTTGGTCCTCCTCTAAACTGTCTCCATCACACCAAAAGGATGCGAAAATCCTGGGCACCAGAATTCAAATTCCTGGATGCAGCATTCTCACAGCAGCCACCCCAGTCCTGGGTAAAAGGGCAAGATCTAAGTCACTGACACTTTTAGCCTCCACGTTCTTTTACTGTCAGCTCCTCTGCTTCCTCCACCCCCAAAATTTTAAAGAAGACTTTACAAGGTAAAGTCAGCTGCTCTCACACACAAACAGGCTTGAGAACCACTGATCCAAGTGTGCTGCAGTGCAGGTGGGATGTAGAAGCCAGTGGCAGACTAGAAACCCAGTATTACTATTAATACTCTACACGTGCTAACCAGCTGAGCAATCTACATGATCTGTAAGTCTGCCTGGGGATTTACTCAGAAACAGCTTGCACTGTTAAAAGGACATTATATTAGCCTCCATTTGTTCAACATTTGAGAGCAATTAGGAGCTATTTAGAAAGGAGGCAAATAAACATTCTCTGTCCAGTATTTACAGGGTTACTAGCACCAATTCCATGCAACAGTCAGTCCTTTTCATCGACAGCATTAAATGCAAAAATCAAAGAGCAAGTTGTTTATGAATCTCATTGCTTGACTGTGAGGCTCCTTGGTTGCTTTCTGAACTACACAACTGCAGCTATTTTGACAGGATAGTGTTATATTCTGTACTGTTACCAGCACCAAACCAAATTTTAATAACGACTATCATCCAGAGGAGGGAAACTTATTTTTACATCCTTTCATTTATGAGTCCCCAGTTCCGGTTGTAACTCCAGTGGACTGAATTTTATTTACACAAACTAGCGATGAGAAACTATTAAGACATCCTGGAAATCTAATTCCTCAAGAAACTGATTCAATTTCTGCTCTAAACCTTCTAAATACTACTTAGGAGACCACTTCACCATGGCCCTCCACTCCCACCTCTCTGCTCTTCATTAAAATCTTGAGGTTATGGGTGAGGAGAGGAAATGCAGTGTGCTGTAACGACAATAGATACTACAAGTAAGATCAGCAGTTATCAGAGAGAAAAAAGGCTGTGTTTGGAAGTTCTGCCTTTTAGTACTGATAGCTGAAAATTAAATTTGATTAGCAAATGGTAATTTCACCTGCTTACAGATCCATATAAGCAGGTGAGGAAAGTAATGGCCCATTAGCTCACTCTTCCTAGATAAAAGGGGGGGGGGGAAGAGGGAGACAAATTGAACTCCCCTCTCCCTAGTCACTGGTAAAGATACAGAGTAGAGTAGTCAGCCTTGATAGGGAGAGCCTGCCATTTGGTCCCACTCAGGAACTAAGAAAGACAACCCTAAATGAATATGTAAAGCAGTAAAGGAAGTCTGCTGGCCAGTCCCAAACAAAAGCTATTTATGAGCTGAGCCAGCTGGCTGGGGAAAGCAGCCAGCAACATGAGAGCTGGGATCTTGATGGCTGTATGAGCTCTCTGGTAAAGCATGCACTCCACCTTGTTGACTGACAGAACCCCAAACCCTACTTCTCACAGCAGAAGAGGAGTCAACTAACTACTCAACAAATTAGCAATGAGCGCTTTTTTAAACATGCTGGCTTTATTTCTGCTGTCAGGAAGCCAGCAGAGCCTACAGTAGTGCAAATGCTACTTCTTGGCTCACAGATTCATGCAAAGCGGGCACCACAGTGGCATCAAGAATACTGCTGAGAATATATCCAGTCTGTGTTTCTGTTCAGTTTGAGGGTACATAAGGCAACAAAGAGAATTTACAGTGTGGGATTTACATATTCTCAAGGGTTCTTAGTATGGATAGCAGATGCGTGAAGGACATTTTCCCTGGATTGAAGCCAAGTGGCTTTCAGAAAGGAAAATTCTGTACTGAACTAGAAGACAGGGCAACGCTTCATCTGCTTAAGTACCACGATCCTCCGAAGTTAATATAACAAATTCCTAACCAGCATAAAGTTCTTGCTCCTAATAAATCTAGCTACAGCCTCAAGTGCTACAACAGAGATTCTCAAACTATGTTCTATGCAGTGCTAACTAGTAACGTGGTACTGGCTTCTGTACCTTATTTCCAGCAGTTAATGCATTTTTAGTGGTCTCTCCATGCAGTTTAACTAGTCCTCTTCTATGCAAACATTTGCTAATGTGGCCACAGGGGTATTATGCAATGGCAAACAGGATGAGGTGGTCTCTGAATTTCTGAACAGGAGGGGACCTGATCCAAAAAATAATCTCAATATTTAAGTGTTACAGTTTGTTACAGGAATGCTATTATATTTGTGCATTTTGCCTTCCACTGTTGATGGTTCGAAAATGTTAGACACACTATGAGAAGGTCTATGTAGCTAGATGGATGCTTACTTTTGGGTTCTTTTAAAATGTCACGGATTAAGACTACAGTTTTAAATCAGCATTGCTAGGCACTCCTACAAAATGACCGGCACACCAAACTGGGTACTGTTCTATCAATAAGGATCTATCTAAATGTGCTATCAGTAGCAGGACATTGACCCTTTCAAGGTTGTGTGTGTATGGATGTCTGTATTTTTTTAGATCCACAGCAAGCAATAAGCAGCTGCGTTACTCATCACAGTGCTAAAGCGAACACAGGCAAATCCTTAGTTTGATTTTATGAAGCTTTAATTTTATCTTGGAATTACCTTTACGTGGCTCAAACCAGACTCCCATTAGTAGAATTACTAGGCACGTTGTTTCAGATCTAACACTTCATGTGGATGCTGGCTGGAGCAACATCAGTTTAATCAAGCATGCAGGTCCTCACCATACTAGGGGCTTCTAGCAGCCTTTTTACCCAATAAGCCTGACACTGTGACAAGGGTAGAAAAACCAACACATGGACTGTCCAAGACAATCGGTGTCTTCCTAGATATATGCAGCATTCCTGTCAATTATCTTCCACTCCAATTCAGCCCTCGTGCAGTATAAAGGATCAAGACACACATGTAAAAAATGGAGTGACTAATAAAATGAGTTAGCATAGAGCAAAGAGAAACTAATTGACAGGATTAATCATTCAGTGGATAACAGAGCTAGAGAAATAAATACTTATACTCAAACAATGACCAACATGGTGAAATCACTCCTGAAACCACAGCCTCATGGCATAACATTTTCTATTAAACTCAAGACTATCAAAGCAAATTTACAGCTAAATGAACAGTAATCATTTTGAAAGCTGCAATGCTGGGATACACAAAGAGCAAGCATCCATTTCTGAACAGTTGTTCAGAGACATACTAGATGCTTTTTCCATATTCCCAGCATTGTTTATTATATTTAAGCACACAATAGCCAACAACTACAGTGAACCATCAAAAAAAAGGAACGGCCAGCACTGTTAGAAATACAGTCAGCTACCTTATGAATGGAAATCTATTTTCTGAAGCTGTTCACTGGTATGTGGAGACACCAAGTTCAGACACAGCAAGCAAAACCTGACTACCGTATTTTTCGGACCATAAGACGCACTTTTTTCCCCCCAAAAGTGGGGGGAAAACGAGTGTGCTATGGTCCGAAGGTGTGTGTCCCGGGGAGACAGGGCGGAGCTTGCCCACGGAGGCGGCGGAGCCCGAGCGGGACACCCGCCGCTTGTTTATGCCGTGTCCTGGGGAGATGGGGCGGAGCTTGCCCGCGGAGCCCGAGCGGGACATCTGCCGCTTGTTTACACCGGGAGCCAGCAATAAAAATGGCCGGCCACCGGCACACATAGTCTCTCCTGCCATAAAAAC
This sequence comes from Crocodylus porosus, assembly GCF_001723895.1. Classification (NCBI taxonomy): domain Eukaryota; kingdom Metazoa; phylum Chordata; order Crocodylia; family Crocodylidae; genus Crocodylus; species Crocodylus porosus. The sequence continues at coordinate 4,129,388 of NW_017728937.1, read as the reverse complement.
TGGGTGCGTCTTATGGTCAGGTGTGTCTTATGGTCCGAAAAATACGGTATGCCTATGCTGCACAGTTTAACATGGGTGACAATCACCCAAGTTAACCTAATCCAGCCAGTTGCTTCCTCACTGCAAATCCCTCTGAGTGTTACAACAACTTCATTGTTTCTGATCTCATGTGTGAATCTCTGTGGACCTGACTACTAGCTTTTTGTACAGAGATGCTCTAGGATTCTTTTGTAACAGTTGCGAGAGAACTTACTTGTCCTTTGCAGTGAGCTGCAAGAAGGCACTGGAGGACTACCAGCACTCACGTAACTTTGCTGGCCTCTTCGCTGCACAGTAAGTCCACTCCTGAGTCAAGATGAAGCCTGAGGTTTCCCACTTCCTGCCCTACAACAGCCAGAGAGAGAGCCCAGGACTGAAAGTGCTACCAAAACCTGAATTAAAGATTTTTCTGTGTGCAAAACTGGGCAGAAGTAAGGCTAAATACTGGATAAAACCCCAAGTTAATGGCACAGTGCAGACACACCCTTACAATAGAGAGAGCTGTAAACCATGCCCCATCTCATATACTGCAGCGCAAGAAAAGGAAGCACAGAAACTACAGAAATAAAAAGCTCAAAATAAAATCACAAGAGAGCCAATGGGCTTTCAGTTTCAAAAATATCTTTCCTCAGGTCGACCTGGTCCTTTACATAAGAAGGTTACACACACACCAATTGTCTGCTATTTCGAAGGAAAAGGAAGTTGAATTTATGCCTGACAAGGGTATTTATACCTGAAAGTTTGCAAGGAAAAATGTTCCCAATTATTTGAGTTGGTCTAATAAAAGATATCAGATTTACCCAAAGAACCTTGTCTGCTCCACGAAGACACCTCCAAAATGGGAATCAACCAAAGAGGATTAAAATAGAGAGTGTATGGCAGAGAGTGGTTTGAAAAAAACAAGCTAATCCCATCAAAGCCCCTCTCATTCTCATCTTTCAAGAACTGAAGTCACTCATGCAACCAGTTCTGACAGTCAGGCCTCCCACTCACAGGAAATACACAAACAACACAAGAAGTGACCTGCAGCACCTCCTCTCAGACTGGTAACCCCTACAGCTCTCTAAAATAATTTGGTCTCAGTCAAAAAGACCAATTTCCCAATACTTCATTCAGAGCAACGCTCATGCATAAGGTATGTGTGGTAAACCAGAAGGGTGTATATAAAAAACATTGAGATGGATCAGACCATCACAAAAAACAGCCAACAGGCAAGTCCATGTGGTCCTCTAGCCCAGTAGGATGCAAAGGAGACAAAGAGGATAAAAAGACAAGACAGCAGTGAAAGCATTTTTCGTATCCCTCATTTTTCAGGGATATCCAAGGCAAATACCTCAGCTGAGGTAAACCTTTATAGGTAAAAGAGAAGTGATGAATCAAAGAGATTTTAGAAGATAAATATTTAAGCCTCTCAGAAATGTAAGGCTATTGAGAATGCACTTATTGATCAACCTTCCTGTCACTTGAGAAAAATAAAGAGCATCACTAAAGAATGTAATACTCCACAAAGATGGAAAAAAGGTGTTAAGGAGAAGCCAGCACAGCTTCTGTACAGGTAAAGTCATGTTATCTACCAGAATTCCCTAAGATGGGACATAATGATATACAAAGGAGAAAGAGATCATTTAAAAAACTCAGGAAGTTTTGCCAAACCCCCCCCCACAAAAAAACAACAACACCTGGTTAAGAAAACTTAATAACCAAAAGGTAAGAGGCAGAGCCCCTTTCATTCACTGGAAACTGATCATGAGAGGAGATAATTTATTAGTGGAGGGTCTTACTCTTTTAGAAAGACGTTCACTAATTGGAGTGCCTCAGGTCCAGCAACCTGGACAAGGGAAGAAAGGCAATATAGCAAAATATACTGAACATGACTTCATTCAGACTCTTAAAAGGAGGCTTAAAAAAATCCATAGAGATGAGAGAATTGGGTAAAGAGGCAACAAAATAACAGGATAAGCCAGGGAGGCAGAATTATTTCAGGCAGAGGGCAAAGCCCGAGTTTTGGCAAGCCATTGAGGGCCACATGACAGGCAGCCTGGGGCAAATAAATATTAATTTTCCAACATTTTTACAGGCTCCGCAGGCCAGATAGAATGGCCTGGCGGGCCGCATTTTGCCCACCCCTGGGATAAGCTTAACCTATGGCAGGGGTACTCAATCCCTGGCCTGTGGACCACATCCAGTCCCTGGCACCATGTCACCCAGCCCAGAGGGCTCCCCACAGGTCTGGGAGTGGTGGCACCATTCCCTTGCTGTCAAAGGTCCCAACCCATGCAGAGCACCAGGTCCTATGGACTTGAATGGACACCTGGTCCCAGTGGGGAGGGGCAGTAATGGGCCCCAGGCCCCAATATCAGTGGGGGGGGCAGGAAGGGGGTAATACCAGGTCCCTGGGGCCCAATTCCAGAGCACATGGGGGCAGAAGAGGGTGGTGCCAGGCCACCAGGGCCTAATCATGGCACACAGGGCAGGAAGGGGGTGGTGCTGAGCCCCAGGGCCTGATTTGGCCCTGCATGACTATTCAGGCCCATGGGTCTACTCTGGCCATGGCCACTGACCTAGGCCAGAGACAGAGCAATATACCTTTTGGAAGGGGGTCACTTTTGGATCAGGAATGCACAATAGTGGACCCAATGTAACCACTTTGTCTGTCCACGCCAATACTGGTATAAGTAGACCTACACCACTGCAATTTTAAATCTGAATGAAAGAGTACAGGTGCATTATAGCTTCTTCTTTTTATTTTTGGCTTGGATTTGCTACATCTCATTAAGAGGCAACTGGTATGGGCCTCTTTCACAGAGGACACTTGCTTGGACGGATCACCACTTCTGCCTAGCAAGACAGTCTCTATAATTGTGGAAATAGTTTTATACAAAGATAAATTGTGTTAATTCTCTACTTTACAGGCTCTGCTGTCCTTCTGCATAGAATTTTGGCATCATTACTTTAACATGTGCATAATTAACGGAAGAGTTTCTCTCAACTAAGAGAGCGTGTTAGAGTGATGCTGTAGCCATGATGGTCCACGAAATATGCATGATGCAAAGATTTCTTAGGGTGATATATTTTATTGAATGCAGTTGGTCCAGTCAAAACTATCACCCTATGACAGGGGTGCTCAATCCCTAGTCTGTGGGCCAAATCAGGTCTGCAGGACACTGTTATCCAACTGGCAGGGCTCCCCACAGGCCCAAGAATGTGATGGCAGCTAACTGCTGCTCCCCTGCTGTCAAATTTGCAGGCTGAGAGAGCCCTGCAGATGGGACAGCATGGCCTTGCCCTGTGTGCCAGATGGAGAATACAGGCTGAATAGGGATGGCACGAGTGTGAGTTGAGTGGTACAAGGCAGCACAGAGAGGTAGGGGGTAGACCAGGATGGTAAGGGGCCACGTGGGGCAGCACAATTCCAGGGCATGGCACAAATCCAACTTGGGGACCAGCCACTCACCACCTATCCAGCCCACCTGGCAAGAAGTTTGATTTCCACTACCCTAAGAAATCCTTGCTTCATAAGGCTAACTCATGATATGAACATGGGTTCACCAAAGCTTGTGCTCTCTATTTTATTTAGTGTATAAAAGTACATATCTAGACTGCCTTCTGCCCAATTCCCAAACCACAAAGCATGTAAGTACCAGGACTCAGCTTTGTTTTAAGGCTAGAGGGTCTTGCCCCTCCACTTAAGACCAGATCAATCTGCACATTTGGGGCAGGTAGGAATTTTACCCCAGGTTAAGGACTGCAAGGGGTTTTTGGCTTCCTCTGTAGCCGGGGGCATGGCCCTCAACCTGGGATCTCTTAGTGTATATTAAAAATGTTTTTATAGGAGCAGGCCCTGCTGTGACCCCCTGCTTTACCTGTGACAGGCTAGGGTGTCGTGCCTTCTGCTGTCTCCGAGCTGTTGGCACTTATGCACAGCTTAGAGGATGGATTTGTATTGCCACACTGTTTTGTTGTGGCGTGTTGTGTCATGTCAGGGCTGCCAGCAGTCCAACAGGGAGCTCAGAAGACGGAGTTGTGCTGTGTTGTGTTGTGCCATGTCAGGGCTGCTGACAGTTTTACGCAGAGTTTAGAAGACGGATTTGTGTTGTGTTGTGTTGTATTGTATTGTGTTGTGTCATGTGAGGGCTGCCAACAGTCTTACGCATAATTTAGAGGGTGGATTTGTCTTGTGTTATGTCGTTTTGTTGTGTCATGTTGGGTTGTGTCTGTGCTGTCAGGGCTGCCGGCAGCCCAACCAGGAGTTTAGAAGATGGATTTGGGTTGTGCCGTGTGGTGTCAGAGCTGCGGGCATCTTGTGCAGAACTCAGAGGTCTGTGTCATGTTAGGCTGTGTTGTGTGATGTCCCGGCAGGGGTGCCGGGCAGTCTTGCACGACAGTTCAGAGGACAGCTTTGCCCAGTGCAGCTTCGAGAGGGACGAGCCTACCTCGGACAAAACAGCCCCAGCAGCTCCCTCCCAGCCCAGCTTCTCCCCCCTCCCATGTCTCTGTGCCTCCAAGCCCGACGCTGCCCGCAGTGCCCCAGGACCAGCCCGCCCGCCGGGAGGGCGCGGGCACTGGCGAGGTGCCTGGCGGCATCCCCGGACCGCCCCACGTGCGTGGCACCGACCTCACGCCCGTGCCCGGAGGGGGAAGCCGGGGGAAACAAACCCCATCCCACCCCTGTTGTTTCAGGCCAGGTCCCCTCCTCCCCGCCCTGGGGCGGGGCAGCCCAGCCTGCCCCCAGCCACTGCCCCTTGCACCTGCTGCGCCACGCGTGCCCCCGCCCCACCCATTCCCCGCCACACGCCCCTCCCCCCGCCGCGTTCCAACGGCCGCTCACTCACCGCGGGTGCGCCCGGCACGAGCCCCGTCCCGTCCCTTCCCATCGCGCTGCCGCCGCGCTCACAATGAGCTAGGGCACCCCCCCCGCAAGCCGGGATGAGGCACTGCGCGGGCGCGGTCTGTCCCGCTCCGCTGCCTGTTGGGAAATGTAGTGCTTCCTTCCCCACATACTAAGGCAGGAAGAATTAGAACTACGTCACAGCGCTTGCTGGTAGAAGCAGCTCTAAAGGTCAGCTGAGCAGCCCTGTTCGACAGGGGGGAATTAGCTCAAATGGTAGAGCGCTCGCTTAGCATGCGAGAGGTAGCGGGATCGATGCCCGCATTCTCCAGCACAAGTTTCGCTTTTGGTTTAGAAATAGGGGCCTGAAAGACGCGACCAAGTAGGGAAGCCCGGCCTGAATAAGGAAGGCCTCCCCAACCCAGCTTGTATTATTGCACCTGTGCCCAATATGCAGAGGATTCATAAGTGACAGAAAACGTAAGGGCTGGTGCTCCCTGCCGGTGTTCTTGCTTCCTCTGCAGACATGACGTATGGGACCCCTGCCTTGCAAATGACCCCCTGCCCTTTAGTTGTCACCCTAGACTCCAAGCTGGCTGGCTGCGCTATGCCACTGTCCCAATAGGAGTCCTGCTGAGCACCCCAGCACAGTACAAAATGCTGAGGGAAATAAAATTTCAGTGACTAGAACACACATACACATTTTACACAAAAATAATGCCTTTCTGTGCATCTTTCAGGGATCGGATGGCTCTTTAAATGTTAAATTTGTGACCTGTTTAGTAGGGTTGGTGAAGAAAGGAAGTTAAAAGAAATGCTCCTGATGGCCCTGCGGCAGGGAATTCAGTGCATCCCATGGATGCGGCAGGCTTCAGGCCTCCTGCCTGCATCCTGTAAACCCCAAAATGCCTTTTTTTTTTTTTTGGTCTTCACTACAATTCACTGAGCTGGAGAAGTAATGAGAACAGCCTGAGGAGCTCCTCAGCAAGGGCAAATGCCATTTAGCCAGGGACTTTTGCCAGATTAAAAATGTGTGCTTCACTCAACAGATGAACAGAGCCAAGAAATCCAGAAGAAAACAAAGCCAAACGCGTTGTGTTCTTTGATTTTGGGAAGACAGGGTTGGAAGATTTAATACCTGTCTTAAAATGAGCTCATACAGAATACCCCAATAATAAGAAAAAAGAAACAGAGCCCTGAAACTGAGCGTCATCAGATTTAATGAATCTATTCATCCAAAAGAAAAAATAAACTGCTATGATGGTTGGCCTGTCAGAAACAGTCTGACACTGAAGTTATAAATCACATCCATGTATAACATGCAATAGCTTACCACGCATGTCCAGAAAATTACCTTTCTGTTCACCTTCATCTTGCAATAGGCAGGGTGGAATTTAACTTTCAACTGGCCAAATAGGTAGAATTACCCACCCCCTGCTGAACAATTTCAAAATCAGCAAATACTGGTGCAAAATAAGCATGCGAGGGGAAAGCTTGTCCTTAGGCTGAGCTAGAAATTTTACAGTTTGACTTTGGAGTTGTTGGTTATAGTCATGTTGGTCTAAGGCAGGGGTGGGCAAAATGTGGCCCATGGGCCGGATGCAGCCTGCCAAGCCATTCTATCCGGCCTGCGGGGTCCCTAAAAAATTTAGAAAATTAATATTTATTTGCCCTAGGCTGCCTGTCATAAGGCCCTCAATGGCTTGCCAAAACTCAGTAAGCAGCCCTCTGCCCAAAATAATTGCCCGCCCCTGACTTAGCTCCCGGGCCCACACCCTGAACGTACAGCATGGGAACACACTGCATGTTCTCTGTATGGCCAATGTTGCTCCAGGAAGTTACCCAGAACAACAGTAGACTGTGAATAATTGCACTGTCATTTAACTCATTTAGTTCTCTGAGCAGAGTAAGGGCCTCTGAGTATATCCCACTAGCAGCTGTCTTCTCCTCTCTTGCATCAATGTTGTGCACACATATTTTGTATAAACTAGAGCTGTCCAACTTTTAAGTGGTTGGGGGCCACACACACTAGAGGCCACATTAATGTGCGTCACAGGCCCCTGGGACATCCCTCCCCTGCACCACATATGGACAGTCCCCCTGCCACTGAATCACGCCCACCAGCAGCCATTGCACTGCACAGGCACCCTCACTGCACTGAGCTCCCCTGGCACTGTAGGCTGTGCCCCCCTGCCCTCTGGGGCGAGAGCAAGAAGCAAAATCTGAGGGAGGGATAGAGAGTCAAAAGACACTAGCTGCAGCAATAAGCGGGTAAGGGTCAGGTAGGTGACCAGGAGCCACATGTTAACCCCTTGATGCCATATGCAGCCCAGAGGCTGTTGTAGACAGCTCTACTATAGGCCATATAAGGTTTGCATTGTACCTTTCTGCAGGGTCTCAGTTGCTGCTACCTCACCTTTGCCCTTGCCCACCTTCAAGCGGTACAAGGAGCGCTATGACTCCATCTCCTGTTAGTGCATCCCCAGCATCCCAAATGCGCCGCTTCTGCAGTAACCTTTATTTTGCAGTATGACAACTGCAAGCCTCCATTATAAGCTCTATTGCAGTTCCCTTTCCACTTAATCACAACAGTCCCTTTAATGAGAAGTCTCCTAGGGAACTGGAGGAAGAAACAGTTTAATTGAACAACCACTAACAAAAAATACCCCTTGGAGAGAGATGCAGTTGGCTGCTGAAATGTCATTAAGGCGCTTAAGATGGTAACATCTATAAAATCTTAGTCACCCACAGCTTTGTTACAATACATCACAGGAATGGAGAATATTGACAAGACAACAACTGCAGAGCAAAGTTTGAAAAGCAAAAGATGTGATTTCTAATTAGCCCAGGGTTCTTAAACTGGCCTTTTAAAACATGTATATTCAGGTTTTCTGAATTCAAGGCAGACATATGAATTAATCAGATGTCTCTAATACAGCCCTGAAAAGTTATACACGAACTATCTGGGTATTTCATAGATTTTCATAGATTTTATAGACATTAGGACTGGAAGGGACCTTGGAAATCATCATGCCCAGCCCCCTGCCCCAGGGGCAGGAAATCAGCTAGGGGTAAAGGATCCCAGAAAGATAGACGTCCATAGATTTCATAGACATTAGGGCTGGAAGGGACCTTGGAAGAAAATTTGCATGCAACAGTTAATTGACAGACATTCTGATCTCTTCTTTTGTGAGCTATGCAGTCCACAGGACTTTTCTCAAACAGTGAGCCTCTTTTTAGGGTTCAGCTTCTCCTTCTTACTGGCAGCTTTTAATGACTCCCCTTATGTGTCAAACGTCAGCCCCCAAATCCCAGTGAAATCTTGAATAACACTGGAATATGTGTGTGCCCTGGAAAAGCCGGATGCCCAGCTTAGCTCCAGGCAAAACCAAAGTGAGTCTATAGTGACCTCTGCAGGCAGACACAAAACTTTCCCTTTAGCTTGCACAAGTTTCAGGCCATTTGAAACATCAGGTATAAACAAGTCCATAGAAAAAAACATAAACACCTCATTGAGAGCAGTGGTTCTCAACCTTTTTTAGACTCAAGACACCCCTCATTGGACTTGCGGCACCCATCCATAACTTTTGTGCATTGAGTGGCACCCAAATACTACTTTATATACTACAGTGTTTACCTCCTTGCACAGGGGCTGGGCAGTGGAGGTGGGGGATCATTCCTGCAGAGACAAGCCTGAACCTATGTTTATCTAAGTAGCTTATCTGCTTCTCTCCTCACACCAGGGGATACACTTCAAAAGACTGGTGGCACCCCAAGATGCCCTGGCACCCTACCTGAGAATCAGTGAGTTAGAGAAAGGCCTTGTCTCATGGCTTCTCTACTCCCTTCCACAGAACTGCAGCAAGACTAGGTTCTTTATTTCTGCAGCATCCCTGATAACAAAGTAACCAAAAAACTTTAAAGAGCCCCAGTAACAGCAATCCAACAGCTTTAATCAGGAAGTGGTTCTCGTGCTCACACTAAATCTTGTTTCAAGTATCAGGCTATGTGCTCTGTGTTGTCCCATTGCAGCTTGCTCTGTTCTTATTGACTAAAATGTTGGCAGAGGGTGACCACATCAATAATGCCCTCCCCCGTGTACCATGCACATAGCTTCTAATCCCCAAACACTAACGTTCTTGTTTTCCAAGGAGGTAGGTATTTCATTATCCAAATTATTACACAAAGGACAGTTTTCTAACTCATACAAAAGGAAGAAATATTTACAACCAACAACCCTGAAACATCTTCCTACATTTTGTGTTGTGGATAATATCAGGATGCTTGAATTATTAGTAATTTTTCTCTAATGTATTTCCTGTGCCATGACATAGTTAACTGGCCTGTTGTTAAGTAGTTGTGCTGCCTAAGAAAGGAAAAAGGAGTTCGTATTGGGGTTTTTCTGATGGATTTTTATGATAGAGCATAAATGAATTACTTGGGCATTCACAGCTTTAAGCTGAATTCTCTGCTGTGGCTCAGATGAGCTGACAGCAGCACCAAAGGATAGAAATGGTAATGGTTCCTGGTAATGACCCATCTCTATGCTAGTATAGTGTCAGTTAGAGCAGGGGTGGTCAACCTCTGGCCTGTCACCAAATTTCCTGACCTATGGGGAGCTCTGTGGGACAGGTGTCATGGATTTGGCCTGTAGGCCGGAGGTTGAGCGCCTCCGAGTTCAAGAATAAACTAAGGTTATTCTGATCTGCGCTGCCTGGCTCCTTCCTCTCCACTATGGTTACTGTGGTAATGTCATAGACTAGCACTTCACTGTGCTATCTCCTGGGGCTTTCCCCCCACCAGGGGATTCATTAGTTGGGGGGAGTCCAGTAGACTTTACTTTCTCCATACTATGAGCACAGAACAAGGGGCAGAGAGGGGCAGTGAGCCCTACATCCTCTTGCTACCATTTCCAGACATATTCCAATCTGGTCTTTTTTAACTGTATTGCTCTGTCTTTATTTATTTATTTATTTATTGGATACCTATGTTAGTGTTAGGAGCAACCTTAACTTGGGGTTAGTAAGTTTTCTGACTGGGTCTGGTAGAAGACAAAACACCAGCCTACATGGTGTAGGACTCATGATACCAAACTCCATCACTGCTAAACTACCACAGCAACCTGTGTCAATATCTGAGCGCCCAATGACATTGCAGATACCACTGTCCCATCACAATTTTCTGGCAATAATGTCTACTTCCCAACACTACTTGCTTCCAAAGAAATGACAACTCAGTTCTACAGCCAGCTGAGTGACACTCAAAAAAACATTGGTCATGCATAGGGGGTGCACCAGACGCAAAACCGGAAGTGCCGGTGGAAGTGCACTTCCAGGTTTGGCACTGGTGGTTCCAGGCTCAGTGATCGGCCACTGGGGGATTCCCCCCCCCATCAGTGATCTGGTGTCCCCACCAGACTCGGGAGGCACCAGTCAGCCATGCTAAAAAAATCTATGCAACAATGATAAAATCCTACTACTGGGTGACTTCAATGCACACATTGGAGATGACTACACCACTTGGAACAGAGTCACGGGAAAATTCAGACATGGCTCTCGAAATACAAACGGAGAATTACTCCTAATACTTGGCAGAGTTTGACCTTGCTGTTAGGAACCCCTTTTCCAACATGTCAGAAAAGTGGTTCTACTCTGACAGCACCCTTGGTCAAGACAATGGCACCTTCTAGACCAGGAGTAGACAAGTGAAGTGTCTGTCACCCAGAGATGTCTACTCAGGGCAAGTTGAAGGGGAGAGGGGGATATCCGGTTCACAGATTCAGGGCTAAAAGGGACCATTTAGAGAGATCACTGCCCTGCAACCTAGGACTCCTTGGCAAGAGCATATCTTTCAGAAAGATCTGGATTATCTTCATCAGAACCTCCCAATTTGGGAGTAGTTTCCAGATTCTGTAATCAGGGTACAGATCTGATAGGGGTCCCAAAAGGAGCCTGTATCTCACAGAGGGCAGTCATTCACCACCTGGATGCACCATACCTTTCAAGGAAAAGTTATACCCTGAGAGAGAGACAGGTTCCCACTATTGCTAGGCAAAGCTGGTCTGATGCCTTGTTGCTCTGACTTGTCTTCTTCTCAAAGCCCACCCTTGCATTAGGTGACTCTCCCTGCCTTCCCATAGAGAGTCACTCTAGCTAATTTACTTATATTCACAGTTTGGACCCAGCACAGAGACAGCTGTAGGAGCAGTACAAGGATGTGCTGTGCCTGACGAAGTGCTTCAGCCTCCACTAGGATGACCTGCTGGAGGCCTTCCAGAAGGAGATGCTCAACACATCGTGCCTGCTAGACCAGCTCAACTGCCTGTTTGGCTGGGTGTCTTGCTTAACCAACCTCACCAGGAGGGCCACTGTGACAATGGCTTCTTCCAGGTCACCATGATGAGTCCGTGCGTATGTGTGTGTGTGTTGTGCATAGGGGATTATGGTGGTGCCCCTCTGGAAGCAGTGCCCAGGGGACTACTGCCCCACTGGAAGCTGGTGTTTGTGGGTGTGTGGATGCACATGTGTGTGTGTCTGTTGTACACAGAGGATTTCATAGACATTAGGGCTGGAAGGGACCTC
>NW_017728937.1:4102425-4113172 GCF_001723895.1 Crocodylus porosus | reverse complement strand
AGTAGGAGTTTATCTCCTGCTCGCAGTCCCTGATGGCACGCAGTCTCTGGACTGTGGCCTGGAGCTCCTCCAGCTGGCGCGCCAGAGACCCCAGTAGGGAGCAGACCCCGCAAGGGGAGGTGGCCATGCTCCTGGGCCCCAGAGCCTGAAAAAGAGACAGGTAGCCCCCGCAGCCAAGAGCCAGGACTGTACTGATGCTCTGCTGGGGGCTGCTGTGTATGTGCATGTGTGTGGTGCAGAGCTGTGCTCCTCTCTGCCACAGGCCTGGCTGTGGCTGGAAAGCAAGGGAGGGGTTCAGGACCACAGCCTCCCTCAGGGCTGCTGCCCTGTCAGAGAGCACCCAGCCTGGGGATGGAAGGGAATGGGGGACTGGGGCAGCTCATCCAGAGCCTGGCTGCAAGGGGCTGGCTTGGACAAGGAGCTTCTTGCCTGGGCCAGAGGCATGGGCTGTGATGAGGCTTCCTTGGAGCCTGCTTAGCCTGGGAATCCAAGGGGCTGCATCCCCCACTGTGGCAGGCCCCTTTGGAGGGGTTCTGTGTGTAGGACCCAGCAAGAACCCCAGGATGACACAGCCCCCTCCTGAAGCTTGTTGTCCATCCCCTTCCTGCAAAGATCCTGCAAGTTCTCCGCACCATCGGGGCAGATGCCCAAGGGAGAAGATGAGCAGAGGCTTGCCGATGCCAATGTGATGCTGTCCAGTGTGCAGAACAGGTGTGGGGCAGGGGTGTGTGGGAAGGGGGTAAGCTGTTCCCTTGTGCTGGCTGGTGGCCTGGGCATTCTCTGTGGTGCTGGGGTGGGGATAGCTCTCTCCGCTACCCTGCTATCCTTTGTGGGGCTGTCAGTGAGGCATGAGCACAGAGCTGTACTGCCTCTGCTCTGACTGAACACCGACTCCCAGGGTCCCCTTCTCCTGCAGAGGGAGCTGGAAGGAGGGTAAATGGGTCAGGCCTGAGGCAGGGACAACCAGGCCATTGTCCCTGCCACAAAGTGCAGCTGTGTCCTGACAGTCCCATGCAACAAGAGCTTCCAAGGGACGCTGCAGGGCCCCCGGTGGCTCCAGCTGCTGTGAAAGTGGAGCCACCCCATATAAATCTATGTCTAATCTATAATTTAAATGCTTTGTCAAACTGTCAGCCCTGACACAATACCAGACATCACACCTGATTAATTGAATTGAGCACAAGTAAAGCGGGGAAACCACGGCAGCCAATGTTCTGCTACTGCAAAAGCTGTTAATATATGTTCCAGAGATCCCAGGTAGAGGCTCTGCCCCCACTACAAAGGAAGGCAAACTCCCCACAGTCTGTACCAGTCTGACCAGAGGGGAAAATTCCTTCCTGACCCCAGTGCAGTGTCAGTCTGGTCCTGGGCAGAGGGGAAAGACCATCTAGCCAGGACCCTCCAGGGTTGAGTCCCAATAGGAGCACTGACACAGCTCAGTCACCATCCCCAGCCTGAGCTGCAGTCAACAACACCCAGTGCCTCTGAGAGACACTTTAAAACACCCTGACGCGTGTAGCAGAAATGGAGGTGGAGAGGGGACAACTAACAAAGCCCAAAAGCTGCGGAAATCCCTACAGGGCCCAGATCATCTCCCACCAGTGACTGTCCAACTCCTCCTTGAACACCTCCGTTGATGACTTTCCTGGCATCTGTCCCACAGTCTCCCTGCTCTAACAGTGAAGAAATGTTTCCTTAGATCCAATCTAAACCTACCTGGCTGCAACTTCAAGCCATGGGTCTGTGTCCTGCTCTCTGCAGTGAGATAAAAGGCGTCCCTTTTTTCTTTCTGGCAGCCCTTCAGGTATTTAAGAAGGACTTTCTCATTCAAGGGGGCTCAGCATGGGAGTGGCTGCACAGAGAGTCTCCATCTCCATCTAAGTGCACTGGGCTGGGCTGGTGCTGCTATGGGTGGGAAGCTGGGCTAGCTTACCTCCAGAGGAGCACTAGCAGCCTGGCTGTTTTGCTCTGACCTGGTGCAACACAGGCTGTCAGGGAAGCTGATCTATGGGGCCCAGCCCTTCCTGCCTCCTCTCCCCAGTGCTCCCTTCTGGGCAGCTCTTCCAGCCCAAGGCCATAGCCCGTGAGTGTGGGGTAGGATGCTGCTGCTCCACCTCACAGAGGAGGCTGCCTCATGTCTTCAGGTAACATGTTGTCTGATGCAGCTGAGCAGAGCCTCAGCCTTTCTCATGGGGCCCAGCCACTGTGTGTGTGTGCACAGAGACAATGCCCAGCCCTGGCCTCTTGCATATGGGTTTAATAGGCACCTCACACTGCAACTCCTCTGCCATCTCTGGGAGCCACCATGGTGAGGCGCCTCCTGTCTACCCAGCGGCAGCAGGGGGGCACAACTCCATGCTGCCACCCCTGCTGCTGAGGGGGTACCTCAGCATGACGGCTCAGGGCTCATAGCATCGGCACCAAGCCTCCCCCTTTCCACTTTGCCCAGCCATACCAGGTCCGACCTGCTGGGCTGCAGAGGCCCTGGGGGGAGGGCAACAGGGCTGGGGCCCAAGCCTGCAGTGGGCAGGCTGAATCCCACCCCCCACACACAGGTTCCACTCTGGCCGTGCTACCCGGTAGGGTTGGGGAGTCAGGCTCTGCCCTCAGCTCAGCCATAGCAGCAGCCACCCCCCATGGGTGGCAGCTGGGGTTCAGGCATTGCTGTGAGGGTCAAGGGGCTGCAGACCCGGATCCCTGGCTCCATAGCTCTGGCAGCTGAGGACCCCCTCCAGCAGAACCAGGAGGGTGGGGGGCTGTAGGTGGGGTTTGAGCCTGCAGCAGGCAGCCTGCATCTGCCCCAAGCACAAATCTGGAGGGTACATGCTCCCCATTCCTCCCCCAGGAGTGCATGCAGTGGTGGGAAGCCAGCTTCCCTGCCACCACCTGAACAAGCCACCCACAGCTCTATCCCACTCCCCACCCGAGCCCTGCGGCTGTGCTTTCTAGACTTGTTCCCCAAGCCCCAAACACTGCCTTGGCTGGGCAGCAGTCCCAACCCTGCCCCAATTCCTTCTTCCTTCACTATGGGGGCTGTGAGTGGGGAGTGAGGGGCAATAGCATAGGCACAGCACCAGCATATAAGGGCTGCTCAGTGCCACAAAGCAGCAGTGGGGGGACAGCCACAGCTAGACCCGTATCCTATTGAGCAAAGGGGGCAGGGGGAACTTTAATTTTCCATGATAAAAAACCCCAAATCAAACACCAAAATTTATAGGTATTTAGAATTTATTTTATTATAATGATCAGCGTACTGGTAGACTTCCAAATTGCTTTAAAATTGTAAATATATCAATAAAACATTTGTGTTCAACCAATACCTATTAGTGGTATTTCATTTTAATCGGAGAAAAATGTGGATTTGGGATTTTTAATCAGAGAATTTGTGGAGGGGGGAGGGAGTTAAATCAGAGAATTTGCAATTTTTAAACAGAGAAAATGACCAGCCCTGCTCTTTAGAGACCTGCCACCTTTATCATTGCCATATCAAAAAACTTACCTGCCTGCAACAATGCCACCTATGCAGCATAATGGGAATTAAATGGTCTAACAAAATCATCAGCAAGGAAGTACTATGACTGGCAACCACAGAGGCAAATGACTTGGGTCAGCCATGTCATATGTATGGACAACAATTGACTGCCTAAGGGAGTTCTATACATTGAATTTGAAAAAGGCAGTAGGAAGATTGGCAACCCCAAACTCTGCCACAAGGACTGCATTAAGTGGCACATACACTTTGCCAGGCTGGACTTAATGTCATGGGAGGATATGGCCCATGATAGGCAAGCTTGGCTCCTCTATGAAGGAAGCAGAACAAGCAGCAGAACATCATCACACCACCTTGGCTGACATGAGAAAGGACCATAGACACCAACTTGCCCTGGCACATTTCCTGAGCCCTAAATATGAAAACTAATTTCCAGTATCAGTAGTAGTCATGCTTGAATTGACAAGTGACAGTCATTATTTGTAACTTGGGGTTAACAAGTTTTCTGACTGGGGGTGGTAGAGGATCTAGTTTGTGGTATCAATCATACCACTATGAGAGGCAGAAGTGGGAAATGCTGTGTGGGTGGATGTACTGGTAGGGTGCAGTTTAGTGCCTTTTTATTTATTCTGAGACGTTCTAGCAAGGCATGTTTGCTGCCTTCCTTCTTGCTACTTCAGTGCCTTCCTCCTTTACCGTGCAATCCTTCTTGAATCCTTCAAAGCTAGGACTGGCAAAAATGCCCTTTGCCCAGGCACTTTTCCCCCCATCTGTTAGCTAGAGAGAGATACAGAAGCACTGGGTTTTCCCCACCTAGGAGCTCCATTCTGAGAGTCACATGTCTCCGGCAGCAAATAGGTTCAGAGAGCAGGCGCAGGCTAATGCAAATACATGAGGAAGTGATTAGTTTTTGACTGTTAACATTACTCAGACAGCCAGCTGTCAGCACTGTATGGGAGCCAGGCTTATACCTGCCTTCAGCCTGAGGAGTTCACTGTGTTTCTGGATCCGAAAAAGAGGTAAAACAGGACCTTAACTGCACAAAAATTGAGCAGAACACAAAGCTTCTGGTGGTGTTAAATTTGCTTATTTCTTGAGCACCTAGAAGTGTGCCAGGCACCCCCATGGCAAATAAAGAAAAGGTATGGCCCTTGCCTTGGAGAGTTTACAGTTTTATTGCAGAGAACTAGCAAGCACAATGAAGAGGAGAGAGGCAGAGATGGGCAAGAAGAAGAGTTTTAAAAAATTAGGAGCTGGCTTGGTGGAAATGCTAGTTTCCTGTTGCGGTCTCTGCTTTGAATTTGTGCGTGTTGCTAAGGCAGCTGTGTGGTCCAGATCACACCCTACAGGCATTGTAGCTAGGTTGGTAAAACCCTTGGAGTGGCTACAGCTGTTACAGACAGGAAAGTACATTTTTCTGCCTAGCTCAATGATTCTCAGCCAGGGTTTTTGCAGGATCATTTTAAGGGTGTTGTGGGGTGCCACACAATATTAGCACTGCTGGTGTACAAACAGCTACACATGGTTCACCAGATAGACCCACCTATTTCAAACAGGAAGCCATAATGTCAAACACATTTCTGACCTCTTGTGGTCTTCCTAAGATCTTTGCAACAGAAGCATTGCCATTATTTTTCCATAGTCAAGAAACAGTGAAAGCCAAGAGCTGGCATTTTCTGAGAGGTGCCTTGAGTCTAGCAAGGTTGAGAACCACTGGTCCAGCTTGTTGGTGGAGGTGGTCTTGCTATGCTGGCAGAAAGAAGCCTGAGGTGGGGACACTATAACTTGGGGGTGGGGGAGCAGATTTGGGTGACTGGAAGGTACTGGAAATGATATGGCTGTGTGGGTGGTGAGGCAGAAGGGGCAAGGGACCGATTGGAACAACAGAGGGAAGGGAAGTTTGAGGGATCTGAAGGCAGAGGTTGGTGGGGGGGAAGTGGCCAGATGGGCAGGAGGAGGAGGGTGTTTTAGGCCATGGAATTCTTTCATAACATTAAGCTGGATTTGCCATTTGATTAATTCCCATTTACCATTTGATTCATCACACTATGTCCAGCAGAGTCTGTATGATAACCATTCCAGTTTGTTCTATAGTTGTCATTCGTCATCAGCCCTAGCCATGCTGTGTATGAGGGTCAATAACAGGGATTCAACTTGCAATTTCCTGAAGGCAATTTATTTTTATAGTGCACTGCCAGAGGACAGCAATTTCTCTTCAGAAGACCTTGTACTCAGTCGCTGCCAGAGCACCCTATCTGATTGTGCCCCCTACATTAATAAATGTTTTTAATATGAAATAGCAATGAGTGCCTTAGGAGATCATGGATTTAGGGTTGCAGAGGAGAGGGCATCAAGGGATCCTTTGATGCTGTGCTATTTGCCTGTGCTATTAACCTATATTGGTTAATTAGTTGTATTTTAAGTATGAGCACTGAGACATTACTCACGCTTTGATTGTGACCTTGTAATTAAGCATAGTTTAAAGCAGCACGGCAGCCTGTACTTAAGGATGCCCAACATTTTCCATTATGAAACTGCCTTTGATCGCTTATTACTCAACCAAATGCTTTTGACCTGAAATCTTCTTTGCCAGGTTTCTGATTAGTTTTTCTCTAAAGGTTCAGCTATTCCTAGAAGAAAAATAAGTTGCTTTTCCAATAGTAAAACAATTCTTATACCATTTTTCTGTGAGAAACTCTTGCATTTCCATTCTTTGGAAAAGAGACATGAATTCCTACTACACTGTAAAGTTAGGAAATGTCAGAATTCAGGTTGCCTTTGCATCCTTCCTTCAGCCCTACGGAGGAGCATGCATTATGATGGAGCCTTCAAGTCCGTTGATCATGGGATTTTTTTTTTTAATTCCTCAGGGCCTCTCTCATTCAGTGCATAGGCTAGACAGTAATCTGGAAATGAGTCAGTGAATGATACGGTTTGCAGGTGCCCCTGCCTCATTTGGAAAATGCGTTGTGAGTGAGGAAAGGGATTTCAGGAAGTAAAATGAACTCCTGATTAAGGAAGTTAATTCTATCCCTCCACCTGCCACAATAGACCATGGTGGGCAAGTCACTAAACATTTTCCCATTTGATCACTGATTTTTGTATATTTCATCTTCCAGAGGCCCAGTTTGAGAGACATGGGGCTGGATTTCCAGGATTGAATCTTCCCAACTGCTCAGTTGGATAATTGCAGCAGTGCTTTGAAAATGACGCAAAATATTGCATACTCTTCAAAATCAGGCCCTTGTAGTTTCAAACCAGACACCCAAAATGAGTGGATGCACTGACAGGTCTGACTTTTCTCCTCCTGTATCAAAGATTTCCATTTTATAGATGGGAAAAATGATACTATATAATGGCACAGGAGCCCTGTTCACATCAATCCAATAGTGAATGTGAGTGCTTTTGATACTCTGGTAAGAGAACTACAATAATGTCCCTGAGGAAATTAATTGTTCTGCATTCAGTGCATGGTTTGAATCTATGGTAAGTTAGGCCTTGGGTAGTGCATGGAATAACAAAATATATTGTACTGAATGAGGTAGTTGATCTGTGTAAAATACAGCAGGCATATACTTACAGATGATATCAAAATGCAAACACACGGTGAGAGGGGGGCTTAAGAATACACAGGCAACCTCAATTTAGGAAAAACCTAGCTATTGAGTGTTTTTGACTTTGCAAACCTAACATGAACATGTGTTTTGATGCAGTTTATTATAGTAACACAGCACGGCTGTCTTCCTGTTGTTTGATATGGTAGTCTGGCATGGCTTTCTTATCCAAATAACAGGTAAAAAAGTTTGAACATAGCTTGACGTGGTAGGTTTACTGCCTTTTCTCTAATCCAGAAATCCCAAGTTTCTAAGCAACTGGGGGCCAAATGTCCAGCAGGCTACTCCAGGGTGAGCCACAGACTCCCAGGCTGGATTGGTTTTGTTTGTTTGTTTGCTTTTTAAAGGAAAATTGTTCATGTCCCAGGTCAAATTAGTCAGATCATATCCAAATCTATTTGAATCATTCAAAAACTGTATGTGGCTTGGCTACCAGCAAGTATCCTCTACCCCAACCTGGGGCTTCAGATACTTCCAAATCTTTTGGCAGGCATCCTACATTCACATGGGGGTTCAGATGCCCCCAGGTTTTACTTGCCCTCAGCTGTATGGCTGCTGGAGCAAGCTAGAGAGAAGGCTGGCTGTGTATCTCCTCCCCACCTCTCCATCCACTGCATCACATGCCTGCCTAGTCCCAGGCCCGCCCTCAGCTCTCCTGGTCACTCTGGGCTGCACTGTCTTGCCCCTTGGCATGGGGGTAGGTAGCAAATCTGGAGGAGGGGGAGCCCAGGGAACACAACTTAACCTGTTGTGGACCACATGCAGGCCACCATTTGGATACTCTGCTTTAATCTATCACCATGCCTTACTTTTGGTACAGAAATTCAATTACAGGGTTCAGTGTTCACATGAGAGAGCGAAGATAAGTAACTGCTCATTCTCTCTCCTCTCTCTCACTTACATGTAAGCAGTCCTGCAGTTTGGATATGTATAACTTGCAGTAGTTGTCAGAGACAAGCCTACCAGTGAAAATAGCTGTTAGTGCAAATTATGAACGGAAGTTACTGTTTAATAAGACACATCTAATTGAAAAACTGCCTTCAAATGACATGGGTAAACAGGATAAGGTCCATCATTCCTTTAAGCCAGCTGTCAAGGGATACATTTTCAATTTGGCATCCATGTCTTGTATGGTGATCTATAGAGTCTGTCGTATTGCATCCAAACGTTGCATGGGAAGTTGGCAGCCCAGCAGTCTAAGGGACAGATGCTCTGTGCACCAGAGCTGTATTCAGCCTACTGTGCACGGTCTGGGGGAAGAGTTAGGAAGCTTTCTGTAGCCTTTATGCAGTCTCCCCGCTGGGCGCTTGTAGTGACTACAACTCTCCCCCACATGGGCATTAGGTTAGCCAGGAATTGACACAACAGCAGCATATTTTAGCCATGCTGCTCCCTTCCACACCAGGGAACACTTACTACAGTAGATGGAGCAGAAGTAAGTCGTATGAAGCTAGCAATGGCATCTTTAAACGATTGTGAGCTCCCCAGCGAAGGGAAATGCTCAGCTGGATGTTGAAGGCTTCAAGGATGTTTTCTATCGTGGTTGCACCATCTGAAAATTAAATTAAGGTGAGAGTTCAGGCACAAGAGCATCCTCTGGCAAACATCTCCTGAACATGACTTGTTCTGCTTGGGTAACATGGCATAGTAAGTGATGCTCCCTGCTGAGGCTTCAGCTTCTCTTCAATCTGTAGAGACCTAAAAGTAACATTCACACATCCCTTGAATGAAGGCAGCATCTGTCCTCAGCTGCATTCTGGTGACTGACTAAAGGTTTGATATGTGAACTGCTCACAGGGCCTATATTTATCAGACAGTTGTGATGCAGGGCTTTCTGTAAGCTATCTTCTGGTGACTTTCACCCTCTTAGGAGGGAGGTAGAGTAGACAAGATGGCATTCGTTACTGTGGAAGAGATGGCAATCATCAGTGTGTGCACACAGTGTATAGCATGAATTCGCCTTGGTGGCAGGGCTCCCAGGCAGAGAGCAGGCAGCTGTAAGCAGCTTTTCAAAGGCAGACAGGCAGCATGTCCATGTTTCCAGATGATAATCTGCTGTTGGGGGAAATTACCTTTAGGGTGTGCAGCAGAGGACTTTTAACAGGATGTAGATACAATACGGTTTATTTAACAGAGAACAGCCAGTAGCTTGTTACACTAAAAAGTGGCTGGATCCTACCCCAGAGGGGCAAACAGATGGGAAGCAAGGCTTTGAGGTGCAGATGGTAAACAAACCAGCTGTGATATGTCTTCCCAGCACTGCCAAGCACTCAGTTCCCAGCTTGCCTCCCCTCCCCTAAGTTAATAAAGAGCAGCATAGAAGGGTGGGGCTTTGCATACACCTTCACTTCATCTCACAAACAGCTTCAGGAGTGATTGAGTTGCCTTCTGTACAGCGCTACCACCAGCAAGGATCCTGTCTCCCAGACTCATCAGTCTGGGGCTTTCAATACTCCCAAATCCATGGCAGGCATCCTATGTGCAAGCCCCAAGCCTGGAGATCTTGGAGATGCCCCCTAGTCTTGCTTGCTCCTAGCCAAAAGGCCAAGCCAGTAGGTAGGGGAAAGCCCCAAAGGAATCCCTCATTGCCATAAATTGTGTAGTCAGAATCCTCACATTTGGAGGTATTTTTCTGACACTCACAGCAGGGGGCAGCCTGCCCACAGTGCAAAGGACAGGCCTTCACCCTCTAACTACATTGTCCATTCAAGGCCAAGAAGATAATATCTCACTGCTCTGCTCAGCTGAAATTTGGAATTTAATTTGGAACTAATTTGGCCATGGAAACAAAATTTTATTAAAAAAACAAAGAGGGATTGAGTTGCCTTTTTGCAGCTGCACTGAAAGGAGGAAGAAAAAGTCTTGAAAGCAGAGACTGGGTAAAAGACAATTCCATCTTGGTAGATGTGAGCTGCTAAAACTTCAGAGTCAAGGAGGACCAGCCGGGGTGGGAGGAGCTAGGGAACATTTAGGGTTCTGGGATAGGAGGGGATGAAACAGGAACAGAGGTGGCCATGTCTGATGTGGGCCTATGCATAAGGAAGTCCAGGGGCATCCGAACGGAGGATTTCACAGTAGACAGATGGTTGTAAACATAGCTGTAAACTTTAAAAAAGGAAGTTAAATGATTATACAAATTCCCATACAGTGAAATCTGGTTAGTTAATCACTGGGACAACTCATTAGGATCCCTGTAAGAGTCCTACTGATTTGTACTCATAACATTCTGGCTAATTTGTCACCTCCCAAAACATCCTTAGACACTTCCAAATATGCATGTGTACTAAGTCACAACAGAATTTGCTCTTAATAATTAGTCAGCTTAAAAAAAGGCTCTCCACGGTGCTTCTAAATCCAGGTGAATATAGTTCAGCAAAATAGAAGATCAACCATTCCATTCTGTCAAAATCATCTTCTGTTTTGACAATGACTGCAGGTAGGAGTAAGATGAAAAGCCTTTGATTATTTTACCCTACCATAATTCATATAATTCTTATAGCAAATGAGATCATCCAGCAAGCATTCTGAAATGTTGTAGTAACAAGAGGCCTTCATCTGTAGAAGCCTACCAGTCTCATATAGTGAGCCAGCATATATACAGTTTGCTCTCAGAATACTTGTAATATATAGGAATGTTTACACA
>NW_017728937.1:4057326-4102325 GCF_001723895.1 Crocodylus porosus | reverse complement strand
TGGGTGGGCGGGAAGGGGAGGGGGAGGCCAGGGGCACTTTAATTAGCGAGCTACGCTACTTAAAAGCACCCAAGTGTCACAAGTATCAGCATCCCCTGCACTGAAAAATGGCAGTGGGGTGCTTTGAACTAAAGCTCATTGAACAAGCTTTAGTTCAACGTGCCCTGCCATAATTTTTCGGCATGGGAACACGGATATACATGATGCCAGAGTCTGCTGGAGCGCATTTATTTCTGTGCTCCAGCAGACTTGATTAATCAATTCTGCTCCAACACACTGGATTTCCAGTGCATCAGAGCTCCCTGCATGTCTGCATGTCTATAGGAGCCCTTTTATGATAAACATCACAAGCTTACTGTATCTTACTATGGCTGGCAAAATACATCACAGGGGAAAGTTAAAAATGGCTAACTGCTGATGGTTAGTCACTCCTGGATAATTAGCCATTTTGCAAGGATTAGTAATGAAGATGAATTAATCAGATTTTACTGTAATCTGATCATCTGGTAAACCTCAACCAGTCAGTACATGGATTGCCTGAGAAACAACACTAATATTTATAAATAGACACTTAAGCCTTTTACCTTTACCTGTCTAAGTGGCACTTGAATAGCTGCATTAAGGCATTTTTGGCCATTTATTTGGCTTTCAGATTGTATTTCCACCCACATGTACACATGCCTGCTGCAAATAAAGTGGAGGAAATGTGGTCCCTCCTCCCTTTCAGCTAAATTGCTACATCTTGTAGCTCCAAGCAAAGTGCCCTAACCACCACAATAGAGGCTTGGCACTGCACAGAGCATACTCCAGCCGTTCTCTTGAAGCTGACCTACTGAGCAGTCAGGAGGGGAAAGAGAATGGAATCGGGAGGAGAACAAGACAAATGGGGTGTTAGATGGCGGGGGCCCAGATTATGTGCCCGGGCCCCTGCTCCGAATGGGACAGGAACACTCTCACTGCTGTTTATACATTGAAAATTAAATACAAGATGCAGGAAAGCCACTGAAAAGCACTGGGCCGCTATACAAATCACAACACATTACAGCTGTACAGAGGGGAGTCACCAATGAAATATGAAAGGGAGAAAAAGCATAATTAAAAAAAGTGCTTCTCCCTCTAGCTGAGAAGCTGTGTATAACAGCAGGGCACCATATAATTTGCCCGAAGAGCAGAGGCTGCGTGGAAACCCGAGCAGGAAAAAACAGGCTGCTGTCTCCCAGCCACTCCCTTTTCGGAGACTGGTGAACAGCAAGGCAAGTATCGCAGAGCTAACAAAACTGGACTGCTAAACTCTTTCCACTTTTCCTTTCTTGGCAGGGGAAGGGGCAGGGTATGGGAGTACTTTTAAAATGGGGGTTGCAGAGGCTGTTTTTTGGAGGGAGGGAGATGGGGGGATGGGACTGGATGGTTGTGATTAATCAGAGAATTGTCATTTTAACCAGGAAGAGGGAATTGCATGTTTTAAAACCAGGAATGAGAGAAGGGATTAACTTCCTTTTTGTTAGGACCCTGCATCCAGCCTGATGCACTCCTGAAATCTGCACTTTTCTTTGCTTGGACCCCCCTAACCCAAGTTCTAGGAAATTGTTTGAATAGAAAAGTAGGTTTCATGGGAAAGGGAGTGGCCAGCCAGCGGGAAGGATGACACATCCTTTCCAGTGAAGAATCCTCTGGCATACAACTCCGGCAGTAAGATGGATGCATCACGGAAGCCACCTCCAACCATTTCAGGCAGTGCGTCACCAGGGAAGTCCAACCATATCAGCATTTTCTTCCAAAAAAGTCACCATAGTAGCTATTGGGGCAAATTGCAACCCAGCTCTCCCCAGCTCCTCTAATTTAATATGTAAAAGGCATAATACACCTGAAAAAAGCCTGACACTGCGCAGCTTTACCTGGTGCAGTATTGCTGCATCAAAGCATTTCACTAACATGGAGAAAGATCCTGAGGGGGAGGGCCATGGAGAAACCCTGTTGCTTGAGGAAGTGCTGGAAAGACATAGACCAGGGCCCTTAATTAATTTCCCTGAGAGCTGGACCTCCATGTGCCGGCTACTGTAACAATGGGTGGGTGAGTGGGGCTCAAGACCTGGCTGCTGTCTTTATATAGTGCTTGGGGGTGGGGGGCTGGAATATATGCCATCCCTTCTCCCCCCTCAACTCCCCATCCTTCCTGCTCTTACCTGCAGCAGCACCTTCCCTGCAGCAGCTCTGGCTCCATCAGTGGGGAGGGCAGAGGAGCAGTGGTGGTTTTCAGTGCCCTGGGCAGTAGCAGCACACAATGTAGGAGCAGTTACCAGAGGCTTGCCATTGCGCTGGCAGATGTCACTTCTTGTTCCTGCCACCAAAAATCAGTGTTTAAATGCTGCTGACATGTGTCAAGCGGATTATGATGCAGTGACATCTGCCCCCTCAGTAGTGAAACTGTCCATTGCTCCTGCACTTTGTGCCACCATTGCCTCAGGCACAGAATTGACTGGTTATGCCTCTGCCTATCATGAGCTACTGGTCTGGGGAAGCATCAGTGGCTGATTGCAGACTGGGGTGGGTGGGCCAGAAGTGCCGGTGGCAAAACTGGAAATGCTGCCGGTGCTTATCTCAGCGCCATCACTCCCTGGCCACTGAGGGGAAATCTCGGGGGGGCAACGTGCCCCCTCCCATTTCCCCCTCCCATGCATCGCCTATGCTGCTGATACCTCTTAAAACCAGTTGTCTTTAGATTCTGAATTCCTAGAGCTAGGTTTGAGGTGGGTCCTATTTGCATGCACAAATCATTGCAGACCCTTTTTGTCCCTGAGAAACCTACTTTCCCCCCTCACTGGAAGGATGCTCTTTTGGTCCTCATTGACTCTGTATTTCCCCTAGTAGGTTCTATACCAATGTTTTCTGTGCAGCTTCACTGCTTTACATACTATTCCCTGCCCCCTCCATCTTTATAGTACCTGAGCACTTGGATATTGGAGGTGGAGGGGTAGGAAAGAGATTTTTCTTTTCAAGGTGGAAAAATTATATGGTGCCTTAACCAGAGTTCTGGCTGCCACTGTGAAGACAGTCCTCCATGCCACAAGCTCAGTGCGGTGTCTTTTTTTGGCCCCTTAAAAAGCAGCTCAAAAGTGAGGTGTTTCATAAGGGTATAGCAGAGCAAGGGCTTTTTCCTTCTAAACTGGCCATTTATGTTGAGTTGCGGGCAGGATTGTGTGGTGCCTCAGTGGAACTTCCTGGGATGCTTCCTTTAGCTCTTCTGTCTTTAATCTCCCCCAGCTCAGTTCCCATCACTATCCAATTGCTCCTGCTTTGTTCACTTGCTTTGTAGAGGATGAACAGTCCCCCCCTCTCCCCTCCCCACCACCCCGCCCCTGGGGTCTGAAGTGCTTCTGTGATAATTTAGGGAAGATGAGAGATGGATTTATATTGTGGTTAGTCAAGTTTTAGCCCCTTAATGTAAAGCAGAGCAGCACTTTCTAGCCATCGCTGGCCCAAGCACAACAATCCAGAGCCAGCAGTGCTCTATGGGCAGCATCACTCTATCCTCTCTATGCCTACTAAACCCATTTCCTATGGCCACAAAGAATAGTCTTCCAGGCAACACAGCATCTGTGAGCCCTGGGGTGGGGAACCTGGATTTGGCTGAAAGTGTTTCAACACATAATGTTTTTATGATGATAATGGGACATGGCTCTTTAGCTATTCCATCCTATTCTGTACTGGTGAGGCTACATCTGGAGTACTGTGTCCAGTTTTGAGCCCCCCACTATAGAAAAGATGTGGGCAAATTGGAAAGAGTGCAGTGGAGGACAACAAAATGGCTCGGGGGCTGAGGCACAACTTATAAGGAGAGGATGAGGGAACTGGGCTTATTTGGTTTGAAGAAGAGAAGACTGAGAGGGGATTTGATAGCAGCCTTCACCTACCTGAAGTAGGGAGGAAAGAGGATGGAGTTACACTGTTCTCAGTGGTAGCAAATGACAGAACAAGGAGCAATGGTCTCAAGTTGCTGCAAGTGTGGTTTAAGTTGGATATTAGGGAAAACTTTCTCACTAGGGGGGTTGGGAAGCACTGGAACAGGTTACCTAGACAGATGATGGAATCTCCATCCTTGGAGGTTTTTAAGGTCTGGCTTGACAAAGCCTTGGCTGGGATGATCTAGTTGGGGCTGGTCTTGCTTTGAGCAGGGGGTTGGACTAGATGACCTCCTGAGGTCCCTTCCAACCCTCACTTTCTATGATTCTATGAACTCTGCAGGAGATGCAGTCCCTGCCCCAAAGAGACTCATGGGCCAGGCCTGGCAGGAGCACTCCCTGGACGATGGACTAGACTGTTCTGTGTTCTCAGTGGCAGATGGCAGAACAAGGAGCAATGGTCTCCAGCTGCAGCAAGAAAAGTTCAGGTTAGCTATTAGGGGAAACTTTTTCACTAGGAGGGTGGTGAAGCACTGGAACAGGTCACCCAGAGAGGTGGGGGAAGCTCCACCCTTGGAGGTTTTTAAGACCCTCCTTGACAAAGCCCTGGCTGGGATGACCTAGATGGGAATGGATCTGCTGTGAGCAGGGGCTGGGCTAAACCACTGTTTCCCAACCAGTGTGCTGCTGCACAAAAGTGTGTCATCAGAAATGAACAGGGGTGCTGCAGGATTTAGCCATGGCAATGAGCTGCAATAGGTATGAGGATGGAGAATGCCTTAACAGGTGTGCCACGGAAAATGTTTATTAACACAAATGTGCCTTGGTCTGGAAAAGGTTGGGAAACACTGGATTAGATGATCTCCCTTCCCACTCTCATTTTCCACGCTCCTACGTGGGGGTGCAGAAGGGGATGTGCTGGTCTGCACCTCACTGGCAGCGCAGGGTCCAGGGGAGGCAGAAGCCCGCTGGCGGAAGAGGGCAGCTGAAACAAGGGCGACGGCGCAGGCCGGCAGGGGCTTAGCCACGGCTCGGGGCATAGACAGCCCTGCGCCTTTAAGATCCTCCGCCCCCGCCCCAAGCGTGAGTCACCGGGTTCCACTGGCGACACGGGGCGGCGTCCGGGAATGCCCTTTCCCTCCCAGCGGCTGCCGGGCCCCGCCTAGACAGCACAGCTGGTCGCGTTATAGCCCCCCCCCCCACCAACAGTCCGAGGCGTGGCTATGCAAATTACAGACGCGCTTTCCACCTCTTAGGCGGTGCCATTGCAGAGCAGGGCGGGGCTATGCAAATCAAGGGGGTGAGGTGCCTGGCTAAGGCGCAGTCGCCGCAGCTCGGGGGCGGGTTCGGAAGGCGGCGGCGGAGGCGGCGGAGTGCGGCTGGGTAGGCCTCTGTGAGCTATCCCGGTGCGTGGGGTTGGTGTCGCTTGTTGAGCAGATTCTTTTTGGTATTGGGTGGTGGAACCAGAGCGTGCTCCATCCACTCCGTGCATTGACATGGTATTGCAGTGCTTCCAGGACCGGTGCAAAAAAACAGAAAAAAAAAAAAAAAAGTCGCTTGCCGGGTTGCCTGTCACTCGGGCCCCTGCACCCTCCTGGAGCCTGGTACGCTGGGGGGGGAGCGGGGAGGGTGTGGTTCAGGTTGCGTCTAGTTCCTGTGGTCAGCAGATCTTCGCAGGGTGAGGCCCACGCATTGCCCTCCAGGCAGGCTGACCCTGCGAATTTCCCAGACTTCCTCCCAAAATGTGGGAGCGGGGTCTGCGCCTGCACGCCTCTCCAGCTTGCTGCTGCTGCTCCCGCCTTTTGGCTAGGAGCAAGCATGACTAGGGGCATCCGGGCTCCAGTGCCTTGCCTGCTATAAAACTGGGGAGTATCTAAAGTCCCAGGTGGATGGGTCTGGGCATGTCGTGAAACTGAGCTGACTTGAACGATTAAGCTTGGTGGAGTCAATTTGGAGTTTGGAGCTAATGCAGCCTTAAGCCCCGACCCAGAAAAGTTGGGTTCAGGCTGGCTCGGACCACTGGGCCTGGGAGGGAGGAGGGTGTTTGAGGTAGAGCCACACAGACTTGAGGATTGAGTTGTGCTTAGTTGCGTTTTGGACCCTGATTATTGGCTTGTGCACCGTTGAATTTGGAACTGATTTGGCTTTGGAAAAGATTTTAAAAAATCAGTCTGGTTGTTGCTGAGCTGCTCCTTGGCTTCTCGCTGTCCTGCTCTCCCTGCCCAGGAGCCTCTTGCTCCAGCTCCCTGTGGGCGGTGACTGGGACACTTGCCCAGTGCCTTTGGGTCCTGAGAGCTGCAGCAAGGCTGGGACTAGAGATCTGCAGAAATAACCCACCACCTGCTCCAGGCCTGAGAGAGGATGGCTGATTTTGGTGGGGTGCACGGTGCACACGGTGAGGTGCATCTTCACATAGAACACCATGCCGATCATTCAGAAGAAACTAAGAAGCTTTACTCAGAGGCCAAGGGCCTAGCACTTTATTATTCACTTTAAGATGGAAGTGAAAACAAAGATAACATCGCTGGGATGAGTTACAAACCCCCAGCAGGGCTGTGCAATAGGAACTTTCTGGCCAGGAGCAGCCCACAGATGGCAGTGTGACTGAACAAAGGCTGGCTTGCTTGGTGGAACATTAAGGTCTTTAAAAAAGAAGAGGGGGTTGTTCACACTGATGGAATGAAGCATTGAGAAAGGATCAGGTAGATGCTAATGAGCCATGAAATTAATTGACCGCCTCAGCACTGCCTGGTTTGAAATGCTGCTGCCACTGCCAAGCAGTTGGCTTTAAAATTTGGGTGGAGCAGGAATCAAAAGTGGGTGCAAGTGCACCAGTGCAGCCCCTGCCCCACTGGATCCACTCCTGATCTCAGCCATCCCAAAGGACTTGACAGACAACAACTTGTGTGTGTCTTCATGTTTATTCTAGGGCTTGCTGGAGTGCAGGCCTGTGGTTTGGCTTTCTGTAAGTGTTCGCATGTCTGAAGCCAAAGCTACATTTTCTGGGCAAAACACTGTTGCCACACTTAGAAGCAGCACCTGCTTAGAAGAACCGTGGTCTTGATCCTGCAGCTCTTAACCGGACCCTTTTCTATTGTATGGTTTTTTGCTGCTGAGTATCTGTCTGAGGCAATGTGAGCAGAAGAGGGAGTGGAGAGGAGATGGGTGGTAAAGAGAGCTGAAAGAGTGGAAAGCTGGGGGAAGGAGCCTGCTGGTCCTGGGGCGGCAGGTGGAGCAATCACATCAGCACTAGCTGGGGGCAGAGGCTGCGAGCAGAGAATGGGGCACACTGCTTGTGAATTCTGCAGGCTCAGAAAGTCTTTACCTTGTGAGGAGGACCTGTCTCCAGGTATCAGACAGTGCTCTGTATCTGGCATCCAGGAGTGTTTCAAGAAAAGCAGGAAGTGGTCTGAAACTCCCTGATGGAGCTTTTAAATTGCAGATCCTGGGACCGTATAGGGTGGAAAGTGCAGCCCAAGAGTGACAGAGTCAGAGGCAGGTGAAGAGGGGTGAAATGGGGGAAGGTTATGAAAAGTGGGGAAAACTTGAGTTGATTTCTTGGTGGGACTAATGCATGGGAGTTGCGTACCCAGGAGATTGCCTGAGATGTTCTGTCTGGCTCTTCTAAACTTTCAGGAGGGACAGTAGGGCAGTGCCCTTATCTGATGACCAGTAGTAGGAGGAATCTTCTGAGGGAGCAGGCAGAACTTTGCTTGAAGACACAGTTGCTCAATATGCCTGAAATTCAGTTTATCCCCCATGTGGAGATGGCTGCTTAGTCACTGTGGCAGTATGGGGAGTGTTGGATGTTTCAAGCATGAGGCATAGACCATTAAGTCTTTCCCTCTGGCTAAGTAGAGATAGAGTCAAAAAAGTGGGGGAAGAGAGGAAACCCAGATTATTGTAAGTTGCTGCCAATTAACAGCAAAGAATCATCTTCGTGATTGAACAGTGGTCCACCCCAAGGGGGGAACCAACACCAAGAACTATAATACAGGCACTCCTCGGACTTAGGACACAACTGGTTCCTAAGAACCATTTATTTCTTAAGTCGAAATGTTGTAACTTGGAGCCGATTTTTTTTTCTCATAAGAAACAACGTTATAAATGGAATTGGTTCCTGAACAAAGGCCTGATGCCCTATTTTCACCAAAAATACCCCATAAGTTTGTACTTGATCAATTATAGATGAGTAATATAGCTTCATTAGTGGATTTATATTGTAAATAGCAATCATATTGATTTGGAAGGACTTCTTTGAGGTGACTTTGCTGGACTTTTTGAGTCTTCTCAGGAGTCTTGGCTGCAGGTTTTTCTGGAGTCTTGTTACTTTTTTTAAGAAAGTGTCCAAGGAAGTTTGGACAGATATTCTCCAGGGAGATGGGTGACACGGTAAACTTGTTTGCTGACATGGCGTGATGTTGGATCAAGCATTGTACAGTCAAAACCTACATCATTAAGTTGAAACAGGGTGTCAGTTTATAGACGTTGTAAGTGCAAAACATTGTAACTTGAACTGTTGTAAGTCAAGGACTGCCTGTACATATATGGGTCTAGGTATGGCTTTTAGCTGTACTGAGAGCCTTTTCATAGCCTAGTGGTTCTCAACCTTTTTAGTCTCAAAGCACCACTCAGAAAATGCCAGCACTTACTTTTCTGTAGTCAGAAAAAGAGTGAAAAGTAATAGAGCAGTTCTTCTATTGCGAAGAATCAAAAAGACCACAACGGGACAAAACGGTTTTAATGCTACAGATTCCTATTTGAAATCTTTGGATTCCTCCTGTGAATCATATTTGCACACCTAACAGTGCTAACATTGTATGGTCCCCTTGAAAGGATCTCGGGGCATCCCAGGCACCCTGGTTGAGAATCGCTGACACAAGCATAAGTCAGTGGGTGTTGTAGATGTTAATCACCTATGGGAGTCTGGTTCAAAGACTGTTTTACTGTCATCCCACTCCTGACTAGGAGAGGGAGAGACATTTTGTGGCATAATGTTAAACTCTGTCTTACGAGGCAACCACCAGAGGCCTTAGCTTGGTATTTCTTAATTAGCTTCACAACCTGAGCCTACAGAGCCACATCCACCTGTACCAAAGAGCCACTTGTGGCTCTGTGGGCCTTAGTGGGATCCAGTTGTTATTCTGTCTCCCAATGGAGTGAGGGATTAGCTGTGCTTTCTAGTGGGGTGTCTCTGCTGTATGCCTCAGCTGCAGTGCTGGCTACTGGGGTATTGTAGCATTTGCAACATTGCCTTTGTAAATCACATACTTCTTTCTAGAACCCCTTGGCTTCCTCCAGCCATTCTGTTGCAGTGGAAATGTGGCTTTTGGGAGGAGGAATTTGGAAAAAGTGATGCAGTAGAAAAACAATTAGTGCAGACTGTAAGCTAAGAATGGGATATGTTCTCACCTAGGGATGCAGGAATGGAAGGGGCCTCTGGGCCATTTAGTCCCATTGCCTGCAACCACAGGTGATCACTATCCCAAGGAATCCCCTAAATCTTCATTTCAGACCCTCACACACTGCTGCCATGTATAGTACCTGAAATGCTACCAATACCTTAGCTTGTGCGGTAGGTAAAGACAGGGGAGAGGAGACCCTTTGGGAAAGGGAAAGGGGTGCCATTTTTAAGTCTAGTTGGGCAATAGCATGACGCACAGCAGCACTCAAGAATTCTGTTACCTGGTTGCCTGGAGCCAGAAAGTGTTGTCTTAAGTGCTGGTGTGGAGGTATTTGAAGTCCTGCTTCCTGATCCTGATTGTGCTGGAGGACTCTTTAATAAACAAACAAAAAAGAAGTCTTTGGCAGTCTGCATTGGATTTGCTTCTGCTTCTTGGAATGGCCAATGACAGCAGTCCTCAGTGCAATGCACTGCCAAAAGACAGTGACTACATTTTCACTCGCTCCCTCAGTGTTTGTGCACTCCCTTACACAGGTTACCTGGAACTCTCACAGATGTACTTACTAACGCTATATGGCATTATCTGCTCACTTTCCTGAACTGTCCTGTTGGGATCAATGCAGCTATTCATGCCCTACACCTGATTGCTAGTGTTGGTTGGATTAGGCTAGGGAATTATAAGATTTACAGTCTAGAGTATAACTAGATATCTTGGCATATTTACACGCATTGCTAGGTATTGTGAATACTTGCTATGGGAACACTGTGCCCAGAGTACCTGTGTGCCTGTGCTCTGTCCATGACGCCGGAAGAAGTGGTCCCAAATTCTGGCTGATACAAACTATTCAGATGGTGGCACATGCAAGCACAAAAAGTTGGCTGCGTTTCGTTAATACAAGGAGGGGTTTTGGAAAGGCCAAGGATGTCAAATGCCTTGTAGAGCCTCCCATCTGCATCATTGT
Source organism: Crocodylus porosus (assembly GCF_001723895.1). Taxonomy (NCBI): domain Eukaryota; kingdom Metazoa; phylum Chordata; order Crocodylia; family Crocodylidae; genus Crocodylus; species Crocodylus porosus. The sequence continues at coordinate 4,092,060 of NW_017728937.1, read as the reverse complement.
CTTTGGCCAAGCCTGAGAGGCTTTTTGCAGTGCCACAATTGGCACCAGGTTAATTGGTGTGACTCCAGTTTTAGTTGGATGGTTGTAGTTAATGGGACCCCTCCAGGCCTGACCCTTTAGTTCGGGGTGGGCAAAATGCAGCCCGTGGGGCCTGATGTGTCCTAGCAGGCCATTCTATCTGGCCCATGAGACCCCTTAAAAAAATTAGAAAATTAATATTTATCTGCCCCCGGCTGCCTGTCATGCGGCCCTTGATGGCTTGCCAAAACTCAGTAGGCGGCCCTCTACCTGAAATAATTGCCTGTCCCTGGTTCCATCTCTTCCAGCGGTCTGACTTTGACTGAGAGGTTCTTGTCAAGATGCCCCCTGCTGTCCTTTTCCTACCCCCATGAGATCACACGGATGGGAGATCATGCAGACACTGAACACTCATGCTCTCTCTAATGCATGCTCATATGCCATGCATCTCAGAAACACCAGTAATATGTAGAAGAATGGGACTTCTTTTCCAGGAGGCCTCTTTTGAGGGAATCTATTTGTTATGCTCTTGCACATAACTGAAGGGAGCTTCCATTTCTCTTTTTCTGGGTAGAATGGCTGCCTCAGGATCACGAGTATCTTTCCTGGCTCTGTTGTAATAACTGTACAGGATGCCTGTTGAACCCACCCGCCAGTGAGGGGCCTTAGCCGGGTTAATCTGACCACTGTCTGATGCAATCCAGCATTGAAATGTGGGATCTGAGGCAGAAACTTTTCAACACGGGTCTTATGTAAAGAGAACAAATTACGCAGTTTTGACTAAGGGGCTTATAAATCTAGCAGTGCAAGCAGGACCGGTCAGTTTTTGGAGAGTATTGGGAATGTGTGTGTGTATGTGTGCGCACTTTGCTCAAAGAGATTAACTTATGTGACCCTTTCTTAAATCTTCAGGTCTAACATCAACACTGAAAATGGACCCTGATGTCCAGTGTGAAGAGCTGACTGGGTCCAGATGGACTGAACTTGTTTCTTCCATGAAAAATAGCAAAACCATCAGGTAATGCCTGTTGTTGAACAGTCTCTCCTAGCATAATGAAAGCTGTGTGGACTGGCAGTCTCTAGAGAATCTGAGCCATGTACCAGAGTACAGTGCCAGCCAGAGACCAGGCTGCTTCAGAGGCAGGAGATGGGAGCAGCTGCAAAAATGGTCGCAGCAGGGAGGGCTGCATTGGGGATTGTGGGTGAAGTGGAAGCTGGCTGTAGCCACCTTTCTCTCTTGCACCAACAATTGTGCCAGGAATGCCCCGACTGGGAGAGCTGTGCTCCGGCTGGTGCCTGCCTCCTCTCGAGTTCTCACCTTTAGGCCACGTTGGGGGTAAGGAGTGGCTAGAGACTCTTCAAAGTTGTGAAAGCAGCCAAAGCAGGGATCATGGGCCAGACAAAGAACTTCCTGCTATGTGCTAACTAGTGGTTTGCTTCCACCCTCTCCCTGACTCGGTTCCTTCCCCTCTTTATCTTTCCTCTACTCCTGCCCTGCTGACTTTCACCAGCCTGTTCTGTCAGCTTCACTCCTGCTTTCCACTTAGCTTATCTTTTCTTACGTAAACCTGTTTCAGCCAAAAAGTGGTGGCACTAATGTGATGACTGCTGCCATAGCACAGTCTGTTATTTCAGGGCTGTACCCCTGCTCTGTGCCACGTCTGCCTGGTCTACTTAGACTCAAAGTCCCTTCAGCTCAGGGACTGTCTGCTTCTTTGTTTCATGCAGTACCCAGCACAGGAAGCATCCTCTTGGGCACCTGAGGATTAGGTGAAGGCAGCTGATAATTGTCAGAGGCCACTTGAATCTTGCCCAGAACAGATCTCCTCAGAGCTGTTCTAGTACTGGAAAGTCTGGCAAGGGACCACCCTGTTCAGTTCTGATGTATGTCTGTCAGCCTGTATATTGCCCTCTGGGCTCTTAGATGCAGGGCCAGACTCCTGTTGCTTGGGTAATTGGTTGCTGGAGACATGAAAGGGAAATGTAGCCAAAGATTTATCTCCCTGTAGGCTGAGGAGGATGAGCGGCATGGTGGAGTTCTGGCCAATATGTCTCTGAGGGAACTGCCATGCAGATGCAGTCCCAGTTGTGCCAGAGCACACTTAAGGCAGGAGTCCTGCCTTCTATCATGTCTCAGTTGCAGAGTGTGCTGTTGATCTGCATAATATGATGGGTGGATTACATCAGTGAGTCAACCTGAGAACTAAGATGAGTCATAATAAAAACCTATTTCTACCTCCTGCTGGGGAATGTTGGGTTAACAAGACAAGGAAAAAAGACTGCAGGGTTTAATGCTGGGCATCCCTTTCCTGTAGGCTGGATGACTGCAGTCTTTCCAGGAGCCACTGTGAAGATCTTTGCTCTGTGTTCAGTACTAACCAGTCTCTGAAAGAGTTGAAGCTGAATAACAATGAGCTCAAGGATGAGGGTGTGAAAGTACTGTGTAAAGGGCTGCTGACACCAAGCTGTAACTTGGAGTTGCTATGGTAAGGTTCCTCTGCCTGCTCTGCACCAGAGCTCCTGTCTCCATCTTCATCGAGACTTTGTGAGGGTGGGGGTGGAACCTCAGCTCCTCCGCTCAGTGGAGCTGCAATGCTCTACCTGAACTGAGTGGACTCTGCCAGCGTGCGCCAGTGGAGGGTCGTTGTCCTATGTCAGCCTTTTGGGGGAAACCCCAGGAGTTCTGCCCTAGCTGTCACTACATCTAGTGGCATGAAGTTGACTTCAGTCACCATTAACCTCAAATGTCCACCAAGTAATGGTGACAACATCTGGTCCCTGGACTACTGTGTTCCTTACAAAGACCCTTGAAGGGTAAGAGTTGACTCCCCCGCTGTGTGTGATTAGACTATGTGGCCAGGTCAACTCAAGCAAGACATAGGACAGAGAACAGCCCGACTTAGCTACAGCTGCTTGTAATGTTGCTGCTGCCTTTTTTTTTTTTTTATTGGCTCAGGAAAGATATTGCTGTTGTCTCTTGAGTCTGCCATGTCAAAGGAAGTCCTACCAGAAATCCTGTTCCTTGCTTAACACTGTCACCAGCAGTGACAATGCTGTGGGCAGCAACATATATTGCCCTCCCTGTCAGCCTCTTTTTGAACTCTGTGACCTCCTGTAGCCACAAGTACCATGTTGCCCACAAGCAGCATGGTGGGGACTGATGCTTCAGGCCATCAGCAGAATAGAAGACAAAAGAGAGCTCCATTGGGAAAGAGCTCTAGCAAACAGCTATGTTCTGCATTGCTAGATAGGAATCCTGTCACTTTTTTTAATGGCAAACATTGCAAGGGTTCTGCTGTCCACTGTGGGCTCTGTACAAGTAACTGTTGTCAAAGGAGTGTCTTGCAACCATAAAACCAGCAGCTAGAGTATCATAAAAGGCCCAAATTTCTGGAACGTGGCATAGCAGACCAGGCTTAAATGCTGTGGCAGTCATTATGTTGATTTATCCATCTGGGCAATTTGGGACGACTGCCCTGTTGTGGATACTGCACTGTTGTACAGCACCTAGCTACTGCTCCATGCTTGGGGCACAGGGTGAATTATCAGAGTGCTCCTCTTACCCCAGTTTCTTCTTTCTTTCTTGGTCTCAGGCTGCAGAATTGCAGCCTAACAGGTGCCTGCTGTGAGAGTCTCTGCTCTGTTCTCAGCAAGAAACCGTCTCTGACAGAACTGCACTTGGGTGACAACAAGCTAGAAACCTCAGGAGGAAAAGTGCTCTGCCAGGGGTTGCTGGATCCTAACTGTAAGATACGGAGTCTCACGTACGTAACAGACTGCTGATCTGTTCCCATCTCTTCCTGGAGGGTGCATTTTTTTTTTTTTGCTCTTTCCCAGTGACATCTGTTGTTTCCAGAATCAGTGTTGAGAACACTGGCAAGTTGTTGAATTTTTGCATCTTTCCTTGGGATGGATTTTCATTATCCAAGGAAAGATTTGCAGGAGGGGAGACTGGATGGTCCAGGGGGCTTGTAACAGTACAGCTGATTCTCTAGCTTGACAGGCTTAATCTAGCCCTAGTGAGCAAAAGCAATTCTTATTGATGGCTGCCTGCAATAGCTCTTCAGATCTTGGACCCCTCCCTGCCTCAAGTCCTGGCTGTGGGGTTCTTGGGTGTTCTGTTCTGCATATCAGCAGGAAAGTTTCTGCAAGGCAGATGGGTGGTCTAAAGGATAGGCATGGCAAAAATGCCTTTAACTGGTATCTTTGTTCAGAAGCAGCTGGGATTTAATTGGTTATAGAGAATTCGTCTCTGCACAGGGTGGAAATTACATTACTTGTCCTGCCCATTAACCCAATTCTTTCTTTTTGCAGAACTATGGATGGTGTGCCTTCAACATATGCTGTAGGGTAGATTAAATGCCCTGAATTTAGTCCCTTCTTAATGGAAGGGTGGAGGCAAACCTGTGACTAATCCATAGTAGGAGATCTCCTCTATATGTGAAATGATCTTGAACTCTGGATTCAACTGTGGTTAAGGATAGGTGGACCATGACCACAAGTACTGGTCTGTTCATGGGGGAAGCTATGATCTCCTTTTACTAAAAGACTCCAAACGGGAAAAGCAGATCTCTTCACAAGTATTCTATGAGTGCTGGTGAAGGGTTCTTTTGCAATTGCAGAAATATACAGGGATTTGTAAGCAAACCTGTGTGCAATTTCATGAAATCTTGGAGATTTGTGAATTCCTCAAACCAGAAGAGCTCCCTGGAAATAGTCTAGAGTTGCCATACAGAGTCAGTGACTGGGGTGTCAGGGAGTGTTGCTATAGAAATGGCTCAGCGGCATTTTGATATGTACATTAACGGGTTTCAGTACAGCAAAGTGAAGGGCAGAGGTTGCCCTCTTTCTACAGTGCCGGTATCAGCATGAAGAAAAACCAACCTTTTTTCTTTACAGACTGAGCTATTGTGAGCTCACAAAGGACAATGCAGAGCTGCTTACATCTGTTCTGCGCACCAAGCCGACCCTGAAAGAGCTGAACTTAAGTAACAATGAACTGGGAGATGGCGCAATAAAACAGCTGTGCCGGGGACTGATGGATCCAAACTGTAACTTAGAGTTACTACAGTAAGTAACAGTCGATTCCTTTCTCTACTGTAACAGATCTTGCTGCCACTCCTGGCATGCAAACAACACACCCTTAGTCCCACAGATAATGCAGGTTCTCAGGGGACCTTTGCAAGGATGAATCTATGTTGCCATAAAATTGCAACAACCCCCTCTTGGTTCAAAAAAGAATCCTCCTTGGCAGAGGGTTCTCAGCTAGAGCTCACTTGCCACTAATAATGGTGCCAGGGTTGCACTCTAGATATTAAATTTGCGAGGACAACATCCAATCACTGGCGTTTGAGGGTGTGGGGAAGGCCAGTACCTACAGCTTGTATCCTGCAAAGTATATATCCCTAAGTGCATGTGTCTCTTCAGAACAGTGTGCTGGATTGGGCCCCTGGAGGGGGTGAAGCCCTGTATAGATCTGGGGAAGCAATGTGATATTTCCCTCTGTTCACATGTTCTTCTGAGAGCATGGCTGTTCTGCAGAATGATAAGTTGTGGAGTTTGCCCTTGACATAGGGTCTGTCCACGTAGAAGCCCCTTTACCTCAACACCCAGAGGGCCTCTCTGGAATCCCTTGGAGTTTGTTGCAAGGTTCTTTTCTAACAATATCTGTTTCCCAGAGATCCTGAGAGAAGCCTTAGCATAAAGGGAGGGGAGGAGCAAGAGAAGATGCCTTTTCAGTGGAGAACTGGATGGGAATGGCACGGGGAAGTTAGTTATAGCCGTGTTGATCTAAGGACATAGGCAGACAAGGTTCATTGGGTAAATGTGATATCTTTTATTAGACCAACTAAATACTTGGAAAAATTGTTCTTTGCAATAGAGGTGCACTGATGCATCGATCCGATATTGGATCAGTACCAATATAAAGAAAATTGACTCTAGGCAAAAAAAGCCGATTTCTGATAATGTGGCCGATTTATTTGGCCAATAAATACCCACACATGCATGCAGCCGCAGAGCAGCACATAGGTGGCGAGTAGCACAGCCCGGCAGTGTGAAGAGCTCCATCCAGCTGGTAAGTCTGTTGGGGTGGAAGGGGTGTGGGGGCGCAGATTAGGGCCTCTGCAGTGGGGGAGGGAGTGGGGCTGGGGCAAGCACTGCCCAGCTGGGACGGAGTGCAGGATGGAGCTATGGCTCATCAGGGGGCGTGGGGAGCGAGGGCTGGTTCCTACCACTGCATGCATCCTGGGAGGGCATGGGGGGGTGGGCCTGGATTTGCATGCGGGGTTCAGACAAGCTGGGGCTGGGGCTGGATTGGACTCTTCCCGGTGTGGGCTGGACCAGGCTATGCTCAGGGTGCACAGCAGTGGTACTGAGAAGGGTACTACGGGGGGCTGCAGCCACCCCAAAATTCGCTATAGCCTCCCCCCATAGCCCCCTCTCAGCACTGCTAGTTCCCCACCCTCCACAAGCACAGCTGGCCTAGCCTCCCACCCACCAGGAAGCGCCCAGCACAGTCCTGGCTGCAGCTGCAGCTCACCTGCACCCTGCATGCAGATCTCTGGGCACACCCCTGCCCAAGCCCTCCTAGGGTGTACATAGCTGCAGGAGCTGCTCGTGCCTCCCTGCACCCCCCACCCCCCCCAGATGAGCCACAGCTCTGGGTCATGCCTGCTCCAGCCCCTGCCCCAGCCCCACTCCCTCACTGCAGGGGCCTCAATCTGCAACAGGCCCCCCTCCCCTCCCCCATATGGGTAACTGCGGCCTTAGTCAGGGGAGGCACATGCACCCCTGTGACCAGTCCCACCAATCGGGACTGACCAGTCCTGCCATGCCCAATCTTGTTGCCCGGAGCGGGATGGGGAGACCACCCGTGGCCTATCTTGCTGCCTGGCGAGGGGTCCTTGTGGCCGATCCCATGATGGCCAATCGCTGCAGCCATTTCTGGGGGTGGCTGTGGAGATCAGCCAGCACTTGCAAAGCAAGGTACTGGTGCTCCTACCTGCCCCCCCCCCACCCATTGCCTAAGTGGCGAGTGTGGCCGGTCAGGTGGTGCATGTGCACCCCTGCACACCCCCTATGCATCACCACTGACACCCCTGCCCTCCCCCGCCCTGCACTGCCCCACCCCTTCCACCACAACAGACTTGCCAGCCAGACTCTGCTCTTCAAGCTGCCGGGCTGCATGTCAGAAACTAGATCAGTATTAGCCGATATGCCTCCTTAAAAATCAGCTATTGGTATCAACCCCCAAAATCCCTGTTGGTGCACCCCTACTTTGCGAGCTTTCAAAGAACAATTTTTCCAACTGTTTAGTTGTTCTAATAAAGATATTGCATTTACCCAAGGAACCATGTCAGGAATGTCATGGGAATGGTTTGATTGCCCCTAGTGCCCCAAAAGGGGTAGTGCAGGCTGCTTGTTCTATGAGTACCAGGCCAGACCCTTAGGTGGCTGCACTCCCCAATACACTGACTAGGAAGACGGCCCACAAATCTCCCTGGCTGTATCCTGGAGGGCAGATACTGTTCTCTCCACTGACCTTTAGGGATGCTTCTGCTGAACACTTGTCTTTCTCTTCCCTGCAGTCTGGAAAACTGTGGTGTGACAGCTGAGAGCTGTGCAGATCTGGGCAACGTTCTCCATACAAAGCCATCCCTGATAGATCTGGCTGTGGGAGACAACAAGTTTGGAGATGCAGGCCTAGCTCTGCTGTGCCAGGGGCTGCTGCATCCTAACTGCAAAATACAGAAGCTGTGGTAAGTGAAGCCAGAGGTTGTTTAAATTCCTGTTAAAGGGAGTTCAGCATAGCTTCTGAGCTATGCGCACCATCATGCTGGCCTGATCCCACCTGGTCTGTAGAGTCCTCAGCCAGCATATCCCTTATGAAGAAGGGGGCACCTCTAGTGGAATCAACAAATCCCCCACCTCTGGTTCTATGAAGAACTCTGGACTGAAAAGGAACAGGAAAATAATGACTGAAAATGCATGAGAGCACTGCTCTATGTTCTGTCCAGGTTTATGTACAGAATAATGTAAAGGATGGAGTTCCTAGGGAAGCATCAAAGAGGTGTATGTGGCCTTTTTGTATAGTGTGTGGGGGGTGGGGATGAGCTTCTTGCAGATTTGGAAAAAAATCGAGACCAAGCTCTCTTGTTCTGAGCATCTGTCAACCTGCGTGAAATAGTATTGTCTACCTTGATCTGTGTGAGTCTAGAACAAGCCAATATTTTTGTTCTCTCTAGGTTATGGGAATGTGGTCTCACAGCTGCTAGTTGTCAAGATCTCTCCAATCTCATCAGTACAAAAGAGTCCCTCATAGAGATGAGTCTGATAACAAATAGTTTGGGAGATGCAGGAATGGATCTTCTGTGCCAAGGACTGAAAGACCCAAAATGCAAACTCCAGTCATTATGGTAAGCAGCAGCAGGTTTTCAGCTCGCACAGCAATGTGTTTTGGATAGGTAACTTTTGCTATGGATTGTTTACACAGGAACTTCCTACATCATGGTGAACCTTCAGGGAACTCGTGCTGATCTCGCTCTTGTTATGCTCATTTTTTATATATATATATTTTTTAAGGATTTAAGTGCAGTGATACCACTGGTTAACAGGACTTGTGCTCCTAAATCCCTCAGACACTCTGAAAAATCTCTTTACCTTTCAGTTGAGAGGTAGGAAATGGCCTTATTCTAAAGAGAGCTCAGCCATTAAATATCATGCAATTTACTTCAAACAGCAACACAGCATCTTAATATAGGGAGGCTCATATGGCTTGATCAAGTGGGAAACTGAATGCTCATGGTTTGATAGTTTGTGTCCTTTATTAGACTCAGTGTTCTCCCATTGCCAGCTCTGAAGTCTGGAGGTTTGAGCCCTAACCCATGTGTTGTGGTGCTTCTTCCTGTTCAAGAGGGAAGAAATAAATTTTGTTTGCCAAGGAAAAGCACTAGCCTCTGGGAATAAAGGCAGTCTCTCTGCTGGCTATAAACACATACATATGTGGCTCTGTTTCTGAAGGATGAGACACAAGTCAACACTTGAGCTAACAGAAACTTCAAGACTTTAGCTATAGAAGGTCCTGCTCGCATATACGTATCCCTGCTGGCTCTGTGCTGGCCTGCTGTAGAAAAGACTAGGATCTTTTGGTGTTTTGTAGCCAAAGGAAGGAAGAGAATTGCTCCCCTTTAGGGAGCCTGCACAAATAAAGTATCTTTCCACCATTTGAAACCAAAAACATCATAGTTTTGCTACTGCCTGTATGAGCAAGTTTATTTAGCTGTTTTGCTGACCAGAAACAGGAGTGATGCCTTGTTAAGGGTAATGGTAAGGAATTAGTGAAGAGACATGCTCACAAAGGTCACTTATCAAGTACCCAGCAATGTACCTATGTTTCAGAGCATGCACAGTTCTAAATATAATGTCACAGTGTAAATGAGCTTTGGATCTGGGGATACTGAAGATGAGGGTGACAGTAGTACAGTAACTCTGTGAGGCATAAACGTACTGAGGAGAAAGGATGCAGATCATATGAGGAAGGTAGATGTATCAAGAAGAAATAGTTTGCATCTTCCCCCAGATTTGGGTGACTAAAATTTAGGTAAGCCAGCAGGCATGAGAAATGACTTCTTTCAGTTCCTGAAGTTTTAGGTTGTTTTTTTTTTCCCCGTGGCAGGCTAAGGGAGTGTGGCCTCACCAGTGCCTGTTGTGAAAGCGTTAGCTCCGTTCTCAGCACAAACAAGTCCTTGAAAGAGCTGCAGATAGGTTCAAACAAGCTAGAAGATGAAGGAGTGAAAGTGATTTGTGAGGGACTTCGGCAACCCAGCTGTAACATAGAGTCTATATGGTAAGTAGCTCCTAACATACTGGTATCTCTCCACAAACCAAGAATGGGTGGGTGAATACAGGTGTGTGATGACGTTGCCAGATAGCTCCAACATCAAACTGACACTTCATTACAGCAGGCATTGCTGGGGATTGAATGGGATTTGTTACTGCCTGTTGCAGTTATACTTTATTGGGTATTTGCTGTCCCTTACTTGCCCCTGCAAGGCACATATCAATGGGACAGTGTTAAAGTGGCACAATGGGCAGCTGAGTGCTATTACATTAATGGAGATCAGTCCTTCAAAAAAGCCTTCATTTCCCAGAGATTCTTCCCTTCTACTTAAAATAGGCACTGTGTGCTCAGGCTGGGCATGCAGTGGCCCTTGAGGAAATAGAGCAACCCATGGGGAGACTGGAAGAATCTTCTGGGGCAGGGAACTGCTACTGCCAGTGGCAGGGTATCATGCATGTACCTGTGATGCACTGGTGCAGGCCTCTTGTCATGCAGGATCCTGGGCCACGTGGACAGCTTGCTGCCTTGACCCACATGGAAGTTCCTGTGTTCTGCTAGAGTGCAAATCCTGGTTTGGATTGGTAAGGCAATGGGGCTTTCTTTAGCCTCTTGCTATGCATGTGTTGTGGTGTTCCAGCCCTACCAGGATAAGCCCCAGGTCAGTTCCAGGGGAAAAGGCAGAGCTGTGAAAAGGAACTGCGCACATGGTGCTGTCCGCGAGCCAATGACATTGTTGCCTCTCATGAATTAATACTATAAAAGTTTTGGCCTGAATACAGCCTGACCAGTATCAGTGATGTGCAGTTGTCTCTCCCCCATTTCCCAGTGCAGAGAACCAGGGGGCTGTTCTCCATGGCTCCAGGTACACAGACTAAATCTGCAGGGCCTGGGGAATCTTGTGGTGGTCCCATGGGAACTCTAGGGCTGGTTCTAGACACCAGAACTAAGATGAGGAAGCCCCAATCTGGGAGGGACTTTCAGCTGAGGCCAACCGAGGAGGCTTGTGTACATCACTAAGGGTTCAGAGGACTATTGTTGTAAGCAGAGGCAGATCTGATGGTGAGGATGTGTAGTGGTGCAGTTGCACCCTGCCTTGCTTGGTTCCTGCTCTACACAAACTTTAAAACCAACTGCCTGGGATGGGCAGCAGTACTTCTATTCAGGCAGCACTGATTTGAGTTATTTGATTTCACGGCGACTTATAATCTGCGTGATTCCTGCTAATCTTGCTTCACTCAATAGTTGTTAACAACCCTCTCTCCTTTTAAATGGTCTTGATGTTCCACTATTCAGACTATCTTCTCTTGTGCAATTTTGCTGTCTGGTAGCCCTTCCTGGTAATGTCTCTTCTATTTCATAGCCCTACAGACTGTTTTTAGCTCTAGCTAAAAATCCTAACTCAGATGTAGTTATATTTCCTAAGGTGTAAAACAGTGCAGTACTGGAGGCACTGGCAAGACGTGCACAAACACTAGATTTTATTTTACAAATTTGAACAAGGGCTGCACATTTTTCACTATGACTACTGAACTAATGAAACAGTATATTTTGACTATTTTGATCATTTTTGCCTCGTTTCTTGTGTTCTATTTTAAGTTTAAAAGAATCTAGTAAACTGGTGCACACTTCAGTGAAGTGGTTTGTTTTTTGGTTTGATTTTAAGGAGAATAATATAGTGCTAGACCCCTAGCATATTAGTAAAACTTCCAGTTTCTTTAACTAAAAAAAAAGTCACATTATATGGGATGATGTACCACCCCATCTGTACCCTCCCCTCGCCCCATTTCAAAATCCTTGATCCACCCATGGTTGTAAGCATTGCTTCATTGAAAACGCACAAAGCAGCTATAGGGAAACCTTTGAAATGTCAAATGTGTGCAAGTGATCTGATCTGTGTTAGGTAGGGAGTCAAGATGTTGCTCCACCCTCCACCTCTAAATGGAATACAGGTCAGCAAAAGTCCTTAAAAGCCTTTGTTTCTCTTCCCCTGCAGGCTGGGGGACAGTGATGCCACAGCTGGTTGCTGTGACAGTATCGCTGCTGTCATCAGTAGCAAACCGTGCCTAAGAGAGATTGACCTGAGCAACAACATGCTGGAGGATGAGGGTGTGAGAAAGCTATATGAAGCAGTGAAAAGCCCCAACTGCAAACTGAAACATCTAGTGTAAGTAATGCTTCTGGCTTCCATCCTGCTGGACCTGCCTGGCTTCATGAGCCTTGTTAAGCTGGTGGGAGAGTGAAGTCTTGTGAAGGGAGATGGGACAGTGACGAGCAAAGCTGCCTCTGGGGAAGCCATTGACAAAAGAAAACTGCTGACTTCCTGTCAGAGGCTAACTTTTCAGATGTACCATAAGCCATGTTGATTATGTGGCCGTGCTCATGACACAGTGGCTTAAAGGGACCTGACTCTCTCCAGTGATCTTTCACAAAAGAAAACCTCCAAGTTAAGTGCCTGAAGGCCCTTTCCCTGCCAGAGCTACAAGTAGCTAATGGGACACCTCTTAACAGATAGCTGTGGTCCCCAAACACCCAGCCATTGCTGGAGACCTGTTAGGTCATATGGTCTTCCAGGAAAATGGACTTGCCTTGTTACCTCTTGTTGAGCTCAAAGGCAGTTGTCTGAGTCTGGTGTTGATAGAGGTTGACTTCAGGGGGAATCCTGAGCTTTTACTTCTGTTCCTTGAAAAGCTTTTAATTCATTCTTAATTCATGTATGTGATTGCCTGAGGACCCCACAAAACTGGAACAGCAGGAAAAGGTCTTTAGCCCACTGGCCAATTCCTGTCTCAACAGACAGAAACTAGTCCTGCTGTTGGCTTCTGTTCATTAGCTGGCCCCTTCTATCTGAAGATTAACTTTCCTAACAGCTACTTTCTGAGCAAGGGTCCCAGGCCTAGCAATACAGCCTATATGGTGCCTTCTGGATGAATGGGCTTTTTATCACATAGCATCTCCTTAGGGGTGCCCTCTGCACCATCTCTCCAGCAGTTCTTAAGAGATTTGGAAACGGTGGAGCTTGTTCCCTTGTATTTTCAGGTTGTATGACATCTACTGGAGTTCTGAAGTAGATGATGAACTGCAGGCCCTGGAAGAATCCAAGCCTGGTTTGAAGATAATTTCCTGAGTCCAGATGCAACTATCTTCTGAATGCTGTTCAGGCCCAACTTTTTCCACTTTGTTTATGACGCTAACCAATGAATATCCTGTTGCATATGCTTTCATCAAATTAAAAAAAATGTGTAGTTTCTGCAGAACAAGTTGTCCCTTAAGGGAACTGGGGTACCTTCTTTGTACTTCTGGATGTGTCAGGACTCGGTCGGGCTTGCTGGACCTTCAGAGTTGCATCGGAGCCTTTCCACCTTCCACCCGCCCGACCCCAAAACAAAGAACACTTGGGCATCCGCTGGAAGTTGGCCTTTACCTTTCAGCAGCATTTTAATTATTATCATGATTTCTGATGTGTTAGTCTGACTTCCTAGAAGTTGCTCCTCCATGTTGATCCTGGCAAAAGCAGACCCACGCAGTTTAGTTGAAATAGTTTTTTCCTAGCACCAACTATCAGAGAAACAAAGCAAAAATATTTAAGTTGTAAAATCAAATGTTGCTAGGCCTTCTGTGGAACCGACCCATCTTCCCCAAAGAAAGTGGCTATGGTAAGAGTCTATGAGCAACTTGGATTTGAGTTGCAGGTCATGTGATCCACTTTTATTGAAACTTGCTTCCACATGAAAGAAATCTATGTAGATTGCCTTAAAAGGAGACCTGCTGGTGTGCAGTTCTGCTCAAACTGGAAATAAAGTAATTTTATGCATAATTTGGTCTGTTTAGAATAGTTCTATCTACTTTTTTATTCTAATAAAGTTGTTTGCAAAGAATGAGGTTATCTTTTTTTCCCTGAATGTGCAGAGAGTCCCTCTAGATGGAAATGGAAGGACAGAAAAGATAATTTCCTCTCTGCATTGGAGTGCAATTGTTGTTTTCAGAAGCAGTGTCCTACTAACACCTCTTTCCTTTTCTAATAAGGAAACAGAGTGAGAGTGCATGTATGAAACACTCAGCAGCAGGAAATGCCACCTGAGGCTTAAGTGAGAGATCTAGACTTTAAAAGACTAAGTAGGACACACTGGTCTGTTTGAAACCCTTCTGATCTAATTGCCTAAGAGAAGAGCTTGTTTAAACCCCACCCAGATACATTCAATGAATTGAGTGCATTTTGTATCTTGCAGGGGTGAAGTAAGGAAAAGGAACACAGTCTAAATGCATAAGTAACTTGTTTCAGTGTACAGGGTCCTGCTCCAGGGTGGCCTGGCACAAAGATGCATACATAAGCAAATCTGTTCCCTGCTCTGCCATACCAACCACAGTTTCCTCTCCTGCCTGTCCTTCCCTCCTTTACCTGTTTCACTATAGAAGACTAGTAGTTCAATGGTGGCTTCCAGAGCTTGGGCAGACGGTGGCAGTGTTGTGGGCTAAGCCTTGGTGCACAAGGAGAGGCCATATCCAGCCAAAATGGTCATAGCTAAGGTAGCTGTTAGTTAAGCACAGCATTTCATGTGCCTTTTATAGAGCCCTGTTTGAAACCATCAGAAACAGCTATCCATCTTGGCCAGAGGGCAACTGTGCCAGCACCACCTTACTTCCAGAGCATGACATCAGCCTGATGTACACATAATTCCTCCCTATGACTGCCAGGGGTGCTAACTCCCTGCTCTAGATGGCAGACATAATAACTTTGATTTAATGTGGCTAATAGAAACCTGGTGGGACCCTACCCATGACTGGGTGGTACACATTGAGGGCTACAGGTTGTACAGAAGGGACAGAGTAGGGAGGAAAGGAGGCGGGGTTGCTCTCTATGTAAAGAAGCATTATACATCTACCCTAATCAAAACGGGACCTACGGAGGAGCAAGTTGAGGCACTGTGGGTTAGGATACATGGAGGTTGAGGGGAAAGGGACTTGGTGGGGGGTGTCTGCTACAGACCACCACACCACGAGGAAAAGCTAGACTTGGGATTCTTGTGGCGGCTCTCAGAGGCCATACAGTCTAGGGACGTGGTTGTCATGGGGGAACTAAACTACCCTGACATCTGCTGGGAGGAGCAGTTAGCCAAATCCAATTGTTCACGTAGGTTCCTAACCAGCGTGCAAGACCTTCACCTAACGCAGGATGTATACAGTCCCACTAGGGAAAATGCCTTACTGGACTTGGTGTTGGCTACCGGAAGGACCTGGTAGGACCTTGTGGACAGTGACCTCCAATCAATCGAATTCACCATCTGGCGTAGGGTGGGTAAGATAACTAGTAGGGTGGAAGTGCTTGACTTTAGGAAGGCTAACTTCAGTGTGCTCAGGAGTGTAGTCAATGACACACTGCAGGATAGAAGTATTGGTGAGATGGGAGTCCAGGAAGGGTGGTCATTCCTACAGGAGGCAATCCTTTAGGCGCAAAGGGAGACAATCCCAGTATGAGGGAAAAGGGGGAAAGGGCCAAAAAACTTCCTTGGCTAAACAGGGAAATCCAGGGGAGCCTAAGGGCAAAAAAGGCATATAGGCAGCGGAAGTAGGGGGAAGCTACCAAGGAGGAGTGTATCTATTTGGCCTGCACTTGCAGGGGGCAGTTAGAAAGGCCAAAGCAACTACAGAGCTGAGGCTGGCAACACAAATTAAAGACAACAAAAAGTATATTTTTAGGTATGTAGGGAGTAAAAGGAAGGCACAGGGCACCATAGGACTCCTACTAAACATCTATGAATCTATGAATTCTTTCTTAAGTAACATCATGTTGTTGTACACTGTTAACATCCTGCACCACTCTATTTGACAATGCCCACTATGACGTTTTGTTTAATTCTTTCTCTGATGGGTTAAACTAAATTTATTATTATGGTTTTTCTTTTCTCTTTGCTTTACGGTTCAGGTCCATGTATTTTAATCTTTTACACTTTATTTTGCAACTTACTGTATTAGGTACGTGCCTGGAATTTACGAAGGAGGCAAGCACAAAACCCCTTTGACTTTCTACTGATTTAAGACAGCATATAGTATTTAAAACAAAAGCTTTTAGTATTATTACACAATGAGATTTAGTTATGTGATCATTATATGCAGTTACTTTATATTGCTCATTGTAAAGCTCCAATTAAAGATACAGGCAGTCCTCAGATTTACGACACAATTGGTTCCTGAAAACCATGTCTTAAGTCAAAATGTTATAACTTGGAACCAATTTTCCCATAGGAAACAATGTTATAAATGGGAGATCTGTTCCTGAACCAAGGCCCGATACCCTATTTTCACCAAAAATAACCCAGAATTTTGTACTCATTCAATTATAGATCAGTAATGTAGGTACATTAATTTATTTATATTGTAAATGGCAATCATACTGATTTGGAAGGACTTTGAGGTGACTTTGCTGGACTTTTTGAAAGTTCTTGGCTGGAGTCTTCTCAGGAGTCTTGGCTGCAGGTTTTTCTGGAGTCTTGTCTGCTTTCTTAAAGGAAGTGTCCAAGGAAGTCTGGACAGATGTTCTCCAGGGAGATGAGTGATACAGCGAACTTGTTCGCTGGCGTGGCTTGGTGTCAGATCAAGTGTTGTAAAGTCAAAACTGACATCATAGTTGAAACGGTGTCAATTTATAAACATTGTAAGTGCAAAACGTTGTAACTCGAAATGTAAGTTGAGGACTGCCTGTAAATGGGAAATATTACTCGGCCCCCCCTTTAGTCCCTGTCAAATTCCAGTTCAGACTGAGTGAGAACTGGGTCATCCAGGCTGAAGCCTTTTTGTATTTTGAGGCAAGCCGTCGTAAGACAGCGCTGACAGCCAACCCAAATGTCAGTTAAGACTCCCTGGGAGTGACTTGGGTTTCGTATATGCTTCACCAATGAGCTGCCTCCAGAGTTATAGTACACTTTGAACACCTTTAGTATTATCTGTTATACATCTTACAAGGGTTGAAATTATCGTACAAATATAATTATCATACGCATGGCAACGCTGCACCATATGGAAGAGAAGGAGCTGGCCTAGACTTTCCAGACGACAGCCCGCTGATGAGAGCAAGGAGGAGGAGGATGATCCAAGGACAAGCGAAAGGCCTGGGGCACCAGGGGAGGAAAGGGAAGGGACCTAGGTGACTGGGACTGTCCGGGTGCGTGGGGTACAAAGGGTGTAACTGTTGATGTGTTTTGGACTGTCCAGCGAGCCCAAGCGGTCGCAGGAGAAGCTGTCGCTGTCGGAGGTGCTGTCATACATGGGTATCTATGAATACATTTGCACCGCGCACTGCCTCTGCCCTGCTCCAGCCTGGTCCCCGCCAGCGCCTTGACCTTCGCTGCCTTAGCCGGAGACGCGCTTAAGTCACCGCGCTGCGCCTGCGCCTTTAAGACCGCCCCCACCCCCCGGCAGCGCCGCCCGAGCCAAGCGTGTTACATCATGTTCTCTGCCGACGCCCCGCCCACCGGGGTGGAGCCATGCAAATAACTTCCGCTGGCTGCGCCCCGCGGATGGGGAGCGGGAGCGCGTGCGGGTCTCCCCGGCGCGGGGCAGGCGCGGTCGGGCCGCGGCAGGCGGGTGCAGAGCGCTGGGTCGAGCGCGGTGGCTCCTGGGGTGGGGCTGCAGCGGGGCGCTATCCCGGGTTCGCTGTCCTCCAGGCGTTTGGGGGCAGCCCCTGCCCTGGCATCGCCCCGGGGTTTTGCTTGGGGTCGCTGAGGGCCTGGGACTGCATTTTGATTTTGGTTTTCCTCTATTTGAGGTCCAGTGAGGGCCCTACTGGGCCTGAGCACCTGCAGCTGCGGAGAGCGGAGGCTAACTTCTCCCTTCCTGTACTTGTGGGCTTGAATTCACAGTAGACTATTTGAGTGCCTATTAAAGCCTCACATGTAAACCTGTGATGCACAGTAAAGTAGTCTGCTGTGCATGTGGCATTACAAAAAAAGCATGTGAATGTGCTGTGGGGCATTAGCGCAGCCAGTTTAGTGCCTCACCCCAGACTCTGCAGACAGGCCCTGTGTGTAGCTTTGGGCAGTGTCAGGAACTGGGGCTCCATCTCCCCCCTTGTCACCTTTTCCCTGGCTGCCCTGTCCTGCGTCTGATCTGTCACAGCATTTCTCCTCTGCTCCTCCATCTGTGTTTGCACCAGAGTGAAAGGATACAACTCCCAAATGCCACAGTGGGAAATGGCATGAAGGCAACTGGGTTTGAAACGGAGTGTTTTTGTTGTATGCCATGGCTGTAGTTCTGCCCCTCGGACCATTGTATTAACAAAATCTCTTCTATCTGGGACCACTACCTTCTTCAAGCTGTTCTGTTAGAGCAGAAAAATGGCTCTTAGTTGAACTTGCTACTGTCTCATCTGTCCAAATGGCCAATCCTGCACACTGAGAAATGTGAAGGGACTTTGATGTATGGGTACAGGACTGAAGGGAGACTTGGGGCCATTGAGTACAGTCTTCTGCACCTGCAGGCAATTGTTAACCAAGGGATCCTCAAGACTGCTACTTCATACCCTCACGTACAACTACAAGGCACAAGTCCTGAAACACCACCAACAACCTAGAATGTGCCATGGGTAAAAGCAGGGGAGAGGAGAGCACTAAATTACCCTTTGGGAGATGCTCCTTACAAACTCTAGTTGGACTGTGAATAGTTAGCCTGACTTGAAACAGCACTTCAGAATCCTGTTAATTCATTCCTATGTATTTAATGGTCCCTGTAAGGAACTCAAAGCCTGGTAATTCTGTCTGAAAGGTACTGCTTTTGCATATGGAGATACAGCAGAAGTGACTTTTTCAAATCATGCTTTATTACTGTCTTTTTGCCTTTTAACAAAAGGCTTTCCTAGTCTGGACATGGCTTTTGGATGTTTGTACATATGTTCCAGGAGGCGGGGTGGGGGGCACTTTAATTAAAGGCAATTCTGAGAGCTGCTCTAGTTAAAGCACCCAGAGCATCTTGTGTATCAGTATTCCCACACTGAAAAATGGCGGTGGGGGTGCTTTAACTAAAGCTTGTCAAATGAACTGTAGTTAAAGTGCCACTGCCACCATTTTTCAACATGGACGTGCTGATACATGTGACACAGGAGTTTGCTGGAGTACTGTAATTAACATGCTCCAGCAGCCTTAGCACACATGTATAGGAGCCCTTTCTGAGTTAGATTCTCTTCTGCTTCCTGTATAGCCAACGGCAACTGTCTTAACTAAGTCTAACATGCTCCCAAATAGCTATGACAGTAGCACTTTCATTCACGTGACATTTCTCTACTCCTCTACACTGGGTACTTGGCACTTGTTGATTGTTATTGGAGTGAGCTGAGGAATGGTAAGATTTATAGCCTAGGGCATAACTAGATGCTTTGGCATATTTACATCTATTTTCATGCAATGTGTGCACTTGCTATGGTAACACTGTGACTTGTGATACTCCTGTATTAGACTTAAACCCTGACTTGGGATTGTATTTGAACTGTAAAATACAACCTTCTGCTTCTGGTACTTGTAGCTCAAATCAACCATCTGGGCCTGATTTCTCAAAGGCCAAATACAAAAATTGTTGGGAACTTTTCCCAGAGGCATGTAGCATTCATGTGTCTGCTCTGTCCATGTTACCAAATCCTGATTGATACAAACCATTCAAATGCCTCCCCTCTGAAGCAATGTGGCATGGCTGTGTTCCATAAGTACAGGGAGAGATTCTGAGAAGTAGAAGTTGGGGAAAGGCCATATAGTGCCTGAAAAGTACATCATTGCCTTTGACAGGAGCTCAGGACTGGGCCAAGTGGCACAACTGCTGCCAGGTTAATTAGTGGGAGTCTGATTATGGTTCTAGTTAAGGGGACACTTTCAGTCCTGATGGCCCTTCATTGAATGTAACTGTTCAACCAAGGCCTTGTTAAAACAGTGAATTGCACAATCCTGATGCTTAAGGGTTCATACATGCAGCAGAATGAGCAGGACTGGAGGGCTTGGAGAGTAACGGTTTGTTTGTTCTGGTTTTCCACAGAGAGAAATCTGTCTGACCCCTCCTTAAGTCTTCAGGTCCCATATCACCATTTAAAATGGATATCGACATCGAGTGCCAGCAGTTGAGTGGGTCCAGGTGGACCGAGCTTGTTTCTTCCATGAAAGATTGCAAAGCCATCGGGTAGTGCCTGGTATTGTCTAGTCCAGTTTCCCAACCTTCTCCAGCCCAGGGCATGCTTACATTAATAAACATTTTCCATGGCACACCTGTTAAAGCACTCTCCATCCCCATATTTTTGAGCTCATTGTAGCCATTGCTGCAGGAAACTTCCACAGCACAGCTGTTCAGAAGATTGCAAACTGTGCATCTCCCACAACAACACATGTAAAGTAAGTGAATTTCTTTCTGCTCGGCTGGTTCTCTCTTTCCCCCACAGCCAACATGTGTGAGTCTTCTGTGAATATCTCATTGACACGGCTTATTCGTTAGCACTAGGTGGCTGGAGAACTTTTTTCTCATTACTCTTATCCAAAAATTCGTAAAAATTCTTGCAGCACACCAGGGGGCTCTTTGTGGCACACTGGTGTGTCACACCACACCGGGTGAAAAGCACTGGTTTAGTCCCTTCTAGAGAAATGAAGCTGAAGTGTTTTTGAAAGGGAGAAGGAAAAATATTGCTGAAAGACAGCATGTAACAAGACTCAGCTGCAGCCTTCCTGCTGGACAGGCTTTGTGTGCAGGTTTGACTTGGGAACTTCTGGAGGGTTAGAAGGATTTTGTTTATTCTGGTTGGAAATTCAAGAAGAGTATGCTGGGGGCAGTAACCTGCTCCTTTATCCAGAGAAACTCTCCTTTCCTGGTCTCGGTTTGGTATGTGTAGGGTACAGATGTAGTTCCTGGGTTTTGGGGCCACTCTAACAAGCTAGTGATGCCCCAGCCGACAGTGTCTATGCAGAATATTCTAACTGCCACTCTTATTCTTTCTTTCTTCCTGTAAGCTCCTTATGAAGCATAGGGAAGGGGTCTGTTTTGTTTCTGTTCATCACATGGCAACATCTTCAGTCATAGCTGCCACTCTGGGAGTGCAGGACAGAAATTCAGGCCGGGCATGGATGAACCCTGTAATCTGACCAGCACTTGAACATAAGGAAAGTTTGTATGCTATCCATTTTAACCCTTGCTACTCTAGCAGTCTTCTTCTGGATCTGATCTGTGTCTTGAGCAGGTGAACCAGAGTGAGTACTATGGGGCAGGTTGAGGCTGCTGGAAAGAGCTGATTCCATACTGCTGCTGCTGGTCCTTCTGCTGTGGGCCCATGTACCTAGCTCAACCATCTCAGGTTGGGCAGAATGAGCAGTAGGCTGCTGTGGAGGGGGTTGATAACCATGAGGAGGGCAAGCAGGCATGTTGCAGCTGACCTTGTTGCAGGTCAGGAGCTGGGTAAGAAGGATTGCATGGGCCATACGTAGCTAAGCTATATGGACTGGTTCAGATTGTCTGCATCCTCCCCTGGGCAGTCTCTAGAGAACTGGGGCCACATGCCAGTGCTCAGAGTTTAATACCAGCAGGAGACTGGTGTCCTGCAGAAGTAGGAGACAGGAGCAGCTGCAGAAGCAGTTTGAGCAGGAAGGGTTTTAGTGGAGGTTAAGAACCAAATGGGGCCCAATTTGGGCCCTCCTTCCTGCTGGATCTTTCCTGGACCCACAAGTATGTTGGGGAGCCCTTGAGTCTGGGAAAGTAGGGGTCCAGCTAGTACCTCCTCTCCAGGTCTTCTATGTGACCTTGGAGGGATGAGGCAGGCAGAGACCCCAGCTCATCTCAGAGCTGTGGAAGGAGCCAAAGCAGGGACCTTTGGGCATACAAAGAACTTGTCCCATTCTAACAGGACTTTGCCCTGTGGTGACTGGTTGTTTGCTCCCAGCCCTTGTTATGTCAGAGCAGCTTTCCTCAAAGCCTCTTCAGGCCAAGAAACCCAACAAGGCACAGATCTGGTCAGTTCCTGTAGATGAGTCTAAGAGGCTGTATGTTGTTCTCGGAGCTCTTGGTGGCCAATCCAGAACAGATTCCAGCTACTGAATTTGTCCAGCAACAGGAGACATGAAAGGGAAGTGTAGCCAAATATTACTTGTGTTTCCCTGTCTGGGGTCATGCTCCATCTTCAGAGCAGGACAGTGGAGTCCTAGGCAAACTGCCTCTAGGACAGCTGCAATGCAGGTGGAGTCTTGGTTGTCCTAGAACTGGGGTGGGCAAAAAGGTGGATCCGGCTGGTGGCTGGACTCTGTTTCCCAGACTGCTCAGGGTCCAGGGTTGGGACCTTGCAGTGGTGACAGCGTGGTCCAGAGCCAGGGCAGAGCTATGATCTGCTACCTATATGCCCCTGTTCAGGGAATGGACAGTGGAGCGCAGCTCTGCCCTGGCTCTGGATCACACTGTCACTGCTGCAAGGTCCCAGCCCCCAGAGCAGCTCCCTCCCAAGCCACATGCCCTGCCAGTGCTGCTGGGGACAGTCTTCATAGAAACCCTGGCCCCAAGCTGTCACAGCCCATCATTCCTGGGGTTTCCATGGAAACCGGCCACAGCAAAGTAGATAGGGGCTGCTGGGAAATGGAGTCTGCTGCAGGGCCGATCTTTGCCCACCCGTTCTAGAAGCACCCTTGCCAAGGCAGGTATTCTGGTCTGTGCTCTCAGCTATAGATATGCATAAGGTGCTGCATGGCTCTTGGTAGCAAGTCCCTCCAGGAACTGGACTAAGGCATAAACTTCCTCCGTAGAGAACAGAAATAGACTGGGGTCGGGGGGGCGTTGCATTGGCTGGATAAGAACAGGTGACTGGGTTTAAAGACATCTCTGTCCCACAGGCTGGATTACTGCAAGCTCTCCAGGAGTCATTATGAAGATCTTTGCTCTGTCCTCAGTACAAACCAGTCCCTGAAAGAGCTGAAGTTGGATCATAATGAGCTCAAGGATGAGGTTTGTGGAAGTACTGTGTAAAGGACTGCTGACACCAAGGTGTAACTTGGAGTTGCTATGGTAAGGCTCCTCTGCCTGCTCTGCACCGGAGCTCCTGTCTCCGTCTTCACTGAGACTTTGTGAGGGTGGGGGTGGAACCTCAGCTCCTCTGCTCAGGTAGAGCATTGCAGCTCCACTGAACTGAGTGGACTCTGCCTGTGCGCCCCAGCACACTACCCTCTGTCAATCTTTTGGGGGAAACCCCAGGAGTCCTTCCCTAGTTGTCACCATGTCCAGTGGCATGAAGTTGATTTCAGTCACCATTAACCTCAAATGTGTACAGTAATGGTGCCAGCATCTGGTCTCTGGACTGCGCCGGTCCTTACAAAGACCCTTTAAGGGTAAGAGCTGACTCCCCTGTTGTGTGTGATTAGACTATGTGGCCAGGTCAGCTCAAGCAAGACGTAGGACAGTGAACAGCACCATTCAGCTACAGCTGCTTGTAATGGCGTTGACACCTTGCAAATCCTGTCTTCTGCACACTTCGGAGAACTGTTTAATAGCTACGCTTAGTTGTGCGTCTGTTCTGTTGTCCTAGACTCCAGCAAGTCCAACCAAGTCTAGTTTTTTTACTGGCTCTGGAAAGCTGCAGCTGCTGTCCCTAGAGTCCGGCATGTAAATGACATTCCTGCCAGAAAACATGGCCACAGCTGGTGGGTGTTAAGCATGGAACATACAGTGGTCAGCAATATGCCATATTTTCTCTCATAAAACATGTCCCAGAATAAGACAGGCATCTTTTCCTACATTCTTCCTTTCAAAAACAAATAAACCAAGATTGTTCCTTGTCATGACCTAGTAGCAATAGGTAGGGAGCTGAGCCCCACTCATTGTTCTGCTCCCTGTGGATCATACGCAGAATTTACTTGGGCTTTTGCCCAGCTGAAGTGACAGAAAAGGCTGTTACCATATTTTCTCAAATCTAATGTGTGCTCCACATGCTTTTTGGAAAAAAGATGTGTTATATGTGAGAAAATACAGTATGTTCCCCTCCCTGTCAGCCTTTGTTTCAACTGTTACTTTCCTGTGGTCGCAGGCACCATGTTGCCCACAAGCCATTCCCTGGACCTTTGTTCCAAGGCATCAAGGGAAGAGAACACAAAGAAGATCTCCATCTGGAATTGGCTTCTTATACTAGCAAGTGCTAGTGAACAAGAACTGTTCTGCATTATTAGATGGCAGCTGTGTCATTCTTAATGCTACTGGTGGAAGAGGTTCTTGGGCATTGCACAAGGAGCTGCTGGTAAAGGAACATGGGGTTTTCATACTGCAGCTATAAAATCAGATGATAAAATATCTTGAACAGGGCCAGATTTACCAGCTATCATCCTGCCATGGCATTTAGCCTGGTACACAGTCCTTGTGTTGATAATACATCTGGCAGCCTGGGCATATTTCCCTGTTGTTGGTACTGCAGTGTTGTACCAAACCTGTGGTGGCTCTGCCCTTGGGAAATGGTATGAATTACTGGCATACCTTCTTACCCTGGTTTCCTCTTTCAGGCTGGACAACTGCAACCTAACAGGTGCCTGCTGTGAGATTCTCCGCTCTGTTCTCAGTGCAAAACCATCTCTGACAGACCTGCACCTAGGCAGGAACAAGCTAGAAACCTCTGGAGGAAAAGTGCTCTGCCAAGGGTTGCTGGATCCCAACTGCAAGGTACAGAGTCTCATGTAAGTAACAAACTACTGCTCTCCTCCCATGCCTTTCTGGCAGGTGCATTTTGTTTGCTGATCCCCAGTGACAGCTGTGGGTCTCTACTGCAGTGCTGGGATTAGCAGCAGGCTGGCCTCCCATGGGCAGGTGCATGGCACTCACAAGGGCAGTGTCATTACTAGTGCTTCTGCTACACTGCACTCATCTTCCCCCTGCTTGAAGCAGATAGCCCATAGAATCCAAAGGGCTGTATTTTCTTCTGGGGCTCCAGATGGGAGAAGGCAGCGAGGAAAACCCTGTACACTGCAGAACAGACTCTGGGCCAAGCAATGCCAGATGTCCTGTTGTTCCTCTAGGCCAAGTGCACAACCTGATATGCAAACTGGCAACTGGACCAGAGTGCAAAACAGCCTGCTTTGTAAGGTACATTGCAGAGCATCTGCTGTAATATTGGTGGGTGTATATGCTGCTCAATGGGAGACCATGGACAGTGGTGCAGCTGTGGTTCTACAAGGTCCTAGGATGTTTCTGGAAAAAACATGGACTGTGCAATGAGGCCCCGGCAATCATGACCAACCACTGGAAATTGCAGGAGGTGGTAAGGGCAAGAAACAGACTGTTAACCTCAGCCTTTTGCTAGGAGCAAGCAAGACTATAGGGGGCATCTGAACTCCAAGGTCCCCCAGCCTGGCCTTGCACATAGGATGCCTGCCATGGATTTGGGGTGTACCCAAAGCCCCAGTCCTATGGGTGTGGGAGAGGGGAGACTTGGCCAGTGGTAGAGCCACACAGAATTGAGTGATGGAGCTCTGCTCAGTTGAACTTGGAGCTTGACTACTGGGCTGTTGTCCAATTGAATCTGGAATTGATTTGGCACTTAGAAGGAAATATATATAAACAAACAAACAAGTGGTGGTCAATAATGGACAGTGAAGACTATTGCCACAAGGACTGATCTCTTTGTGGGTGTGGCTCTGTTCTGCTTTTAGTCTGAAGATATCAAACAGGAGAAGTACATTCCCTTCAGAAAGGTTTGGTGAGTGGTGGCAGAATGTTTTCTTGCAACTGCAGAAATATACAGAGTGCCTAAGCAAACCAGTATGCAATCTTGTGAATGTTTTCAAATGATGCTGACAGACATGTGGGGAAAACCCCCCAGCACTTTACCAGAAAAGGAATGGTGTCAGTTTGACCCAGTCTGTATAACTTGTGCACTTCAAATGGGCTTTCTGGCACTTTTGCCTATTAGCTGATTGAATCAGCTATTAGTTAAAAGTGCCAAAAAGCCCTGCAGGAGCACATGAGCTATACAGGCACCGGGCAAGCCACATCAAACTGATGCCATTCGTCTTCTGGGCATGTTCCCCCATATGTGTAAGCAGCCATATGTACTAGAGAGCAAATAACTACTGTTGTGAATACCTCAAACCAACCTCTGTGGAGACCCCCCCCTGCCTCCCCTCCCGGAAATATGCCAAAGTTACCATATAAAGTCAATGGCTGAGGAGTTGGGGGGTTGTTGCTATGAAAAGTATTCATGAGTATTTTGACCTATATATTAACCAGTTTGCATATCGCGGAGTGAAGGTCAAACAGCGTCCTCTGTTCCTGGCCAGACAAGATTTACACATGCCAAGGCCAGTGTGGAGAAAACCAGCTTTTCTTTTTGCAGGATGAGGTCTTGTGAGCTCAGAGGGGATAATGCTGAGATGCTTACATCCATTCTGAGCAAGGCCACCCTGAAGAAACTGGACATAAGTAACAATAAACTGGGAGATGCAGCAATAAAACAGCTGTGCCAGGGATTGATGGATCCAAACTCTAACTTGCAGTTACTACAGTAAGTAACAGCTGGTCTTCTCTACTGTAACAGATCTTGCCCTTCCATGGCGAAAAACCCCCCAAAACTATACACACATCCTTAGTGCCAGAAGTACTGCAGGCACTCAGGGTAGCTTTACAAGCAGAAATTTGTTTCCTCATATATTGTGTTTCCCAGGCCTCTCCAATCTTTTTATTGCTGTGTGCTGGATTCTTCCTTTTTTTTCCCTCCAGTCTGTCCACATCTTTCTTGAAGTGTGGGGCTCAAAACTGGGTGCAATGCTCCAGTTTAGGCCTCATCTATGCCAAAAAGCAGAAGAATATGCTTCCCTTGATTTTTCAAGAGACACTCCTGTTAATACAATCCAAGATACTGTTGGCTCATTCAGCTTATGGTACACTGAAACCCCAAACGCTTCGGAGTACGGCACCCTAGCCAATCAGTACTCCATCTGTATTTGCGCATACAGTTATTCCATCCCAAGTGCAGGACTCTGTACGTGTCCTTTTTGAATTTTACTAGGTTGATTTGAGACTTCTTTTCGTGTCTGTCCATGTCATTCTGGATCCTAGTGCTACCCCCTTGAGCAGTGATTCTCAAGCAGGGTGCTAGGGCATGCTAGGGTACTAAAAGATTCTTTGAAAACTGCCACATAATGTGAGGAGATAATCAGATAAGCCAGGCTCAGGTTTGCCCCTGCCTATATGATTTACCCCTACTGTTCAGCCCCCCTGTAAGGAGATAAGCACTGTAATATAGAATTAGTCTTTGAAATTGGGTGCCACCCAATTCACATGATAGGGAGGAGTGTCCCAACTGCAATGAAGGTGCTTCAGGTACAAAAAGGTTGAGAACCACTCCTCCAGAGTGTTTCCACCCATCTTGGGATCATCCACAAATTGCTAAGCATGCCATCAGTCCCATTGTTCAAATCATTAATGAAGATATTAAACAATATTGGGCCCAGGACAGATTCCTGGGGAACCCCATGCGATACCTCCTCCCAATGAAATATTGAGCCACTGACTCGCTGGTGAGCAATGATCCAACCAGTTATGTTATCCACCTTGGAGTACTTAAGCCTGCATTTCCTTAGCCCTGCATTTCCAAAAGCCTTGTTAAAACTGAGGTATCTCACATCCAGTTCTCTCCACCACCTTCCACAAAGCCTGTCACCACTTCTTGGATAGAAATCAAGTTGGTCAGGCATGACTTTCTCTTGGAGAATCAATGCTGGCTGTTCCTGATTATCTTGTTCTGTTGATGTTGTTCTGTCAACACTGAATTCTGGGGGAACTCCTGCTGAACATTGATTCTTCTGTTCCTTACAGTCTGGAGAACTGTGACATAACAGCTGACAGCTGTGGGGACCTGGCCATGGTTCTCAGTACAAAGCCTCTTTTGTTAGATCTGGCTGTGGGTAAAAACAATATTGGAGATGCAGGCCTCACTCTGCTGTGCAAGGGACTGATGCATCCCAACTGCAATGTACAGAAGTTGTGGTAAGTGAAGCCTGGGATGGCTTAAAATCTTGTTTAAGGTGGTGGCTTCTAAGCCATATCCACCATAAGGCTGATCTGATCCTGGGGTTTGTGTGAGGAGCCCTGCACTGATGGAGAAAGGAAGCACGCTGAGGTCAGTGACCAGATAGAGGGATGATGGCATGCCAGCCCTCATCAGTTTTCAGGTGACTTGCATATGCAGCTTTTTTCTACATTTTAAATAAAATCAGAGCTTCTAAGGGAAGGGGAAGAGGGAAGGAGGGGAAAGCTATGATTTCCTTTGTTTAGAAGCCATATCTGTGCCTTTGTTTGTGCACATGTGCATGTAAGATGGAGACAGAAATACAAGGAAACCAAGAGTAAAGGCTCTTTCCATAGATCTACCTGTCTGGGTGACATAGGTCTCTCTGGACCCTGGCTAGGAGAATTCTGGCACCAGCTAATCTTCCTATTGTCCTCTCCAGGTTATGGGAATTGCGATCTCACAGCTGCAGGTTGTAAGGATCTTGCCAATATCACTGGCACAAAAAAGTCCTGTATACAGATGAGCCTTATTTTATATGAGCTGGGAGATGGGGGAGTAGAATTGCTGTGTGAAGGACTAAAGGACCCCAAATGCAAACTCCAGTCTGTATTGCAGCAGGCTTTCAGCTCAGTCACTGATATTGTAGGTTTGATACTTAGAATCATAGAAAATTGGGGCCAGAAAGGACCTCAGGAAGTCATCTAGCCCAACCCCCTGCTCACCACTACATGGTACTTGTATAATAAGGCTGTACTTCATGGTGATTCTGCAGGGAACTGATGCTGAGTTTTAGGAGCTATCAACAGATGTTTGCAAATGAAGCAAATCAGCAGTGCTTCAGTGTTGAGATGTCCCAGCAAAGCTGATCCACTTCAGTCGGCAAAATGGACATTGCCTATTGTCCTGCAGTGCTGGGTCCCTGATGCTCCTGTGAGCAGCAGGGGCCCACTTTTGAAGGTCATCACATGGGGCATGTCTCTGCAAACAGGGGAACTAAGCATTCCCCTGCTTGCAGCAGTGCCCCCAACAATTGCAACTTAGGGTATGCCTCCTACTGAACATTGATTCTTCTCTTCCTTACAGTCTGAAGAACTGTGGCATGATAGCCAATAGCTGTGGGGACCTGGCCACTGTTCTCAGTACAAAGCCTTCTCTGCAAGATTTGGCTTTGGATAACAATAATATCAGAGGTGTAGACCTAGTTCTGTTGTGCAAGGGACTGATACATCTCAACTGCAATATACAGAAGCTGTGGTAAGTAAAGCCTGGGGTGGCTTAAAATCTTGGTGAAGATGGTAGCTTCTAAGCCATGTGTCCACCATAATGCTGATCCAATCCTGCTTGGTATGTAGAGTCCTCAGCCAGCATATTTCTTATGGTTATGAAGAGGGAATGCTTCTAATGGGAACAACAAACCTCTCCCATGGGGGTTGGGGGTGGATGTGAAGAACCCTGTTGGCTGCAGCCAAGGCAGGGTATTCTGACTGGTGCATGCTAGTGCTCCTGCTGGGACTTGAACCCAGAAGTTCCTGGCTAAAAGGTCTTGCCCCTCCACTCAGCATCAGACTAATCACCATATTTGTGGTCAGGAAGGAATTTTACCCCATGATCAGACTGGTGTGGACTGTGACTTCTTCTGCAGTTGGGGCCTGGCCCCCTTCCTAGAATCTCTTGAGCGTATGCTAACAGCCCTAACAAAAGCAAGGCATTGGCTGCTGTGGTCCCCCTGCTTTACCTGTAGCAGGTTAGGTTGTTATGTCTTGTGTTGTATCAGAATTGAGGGTATAGTTTTTGCTAATAGGTTAGACAATGGATTTATATAGGTAGTTTGGGTAAAGATGATCCTGCCTCAGGTAGGGGGTTGGACTAGTTGAACTCTGGAGGTCCCTTTCAGCCCTACTTCTCTATGATGCTATGAAGAGGGGATGCTTCTAATGGAAACAACAAATCTCTCCCTTCTTTCCTGAGGTTCCTTCTGAGGAACCCTGCACTAAAGGGGCATGGAAGGACACTGAGGTCATATCCTGCTGAACAGGGATGATGGCATGCCAGCTCATCAGTTTTCAGATAGGCTGAAGAGCCACCTTCTTTCTGTATTTAAATAAAATCAGAGCTTCTAAGGGAAGGGGCAGAGGAAAGGAAGGGAAAGCTGTGATGTCCTGTGCTTTTGTGTGTATGCACATGCATGTATGACAGACAGTGAAATGCGAGGAAATTGAGAGTAAAAGCTCTTTCTGAAGATACCTGTCTGGGTGATATACGCCTTTCTGGTCCCTGGCTGGGAAAAGCCTGGCACCAGCAAATATTTCTTTTGTTGTCTCTAGGTTATGGGAATGTCATTTCACAGCTGTAGCTTGTAAGGATCTTGCCAATGTCATTGGTATAAAAGAGTCCCTCAGACGAATGAGCCTGACTTTGAATGAGCTGGGAGATGCAGGAGTGGAAATGCTGTGCCAAGGACTGAAGGACCCAAAATGCAAACTCCAGTTTTTGTCGTAAGTGCAGTAGATTTTCAGCACAGACACTGATGTTGTAGGTTTGATACTTACAGATTTCATAGACATTAGGGCTGGAAGGGACCTCAGAAGATCATCAAGTCCAGTCCCCTGCCCCAGGGGCAGGAAGTCAGCAGGGGTCATAAAAAATCCCAGCAAGATAAACATCCAAATTGCTCTTGAAGACATTCAAAGTTGGTGCTTGAACCACCTCCAGTGGCAGGCTGTTCCAGACCTTGGGGACTTGGACAGTAAAGAAGTTCTTCCTTATGTCCAGCCTGAAAAAGTCTTGGAGGAGTTTATGACTGTTCAACCTTGGTAAGGCTTCATGGTGATCCTGCAGGGAACCGATGCTGACTTTGAGTGGCTATAAGCCAGGGGTGGGCAAAATATGGCCTGCGAGGCCATTCTATCCAGCCCATGGGGCCCCTAAAAAATTTAGAAAATTAATATTGATCTGTCCTTGGTTCCTGTCAGAAATGACAGGACCTAGATGAAGTCCAGTGGGCTCCCATAACAGCAGGGCCCACCTGGCCCTGCTCCCCCTCTGGGGCTTCTGGCCTGGGACCACATGGCTGCCCTATTGCCGGAATCTCAGGTAAGCGGGGAGGGGGAGGGGGAGGGGCCTAAGCATGGAAGGGGCCCAAGGAAAAGCTGAGCATGGGGAAAAGCTGCCTCTCCCCCACCCCAAAGCTGGAGCTCCCTGCTGCAGCTGTTCATAGCCCGTGCGGGGCTGTCCTGAGCAGGCACAGGCAGGCCCACACAGGCTGAGAGTGGCTGCAGCGTTGGGCACCAGGCAGGCAAGGTGTCGCTTTTCTCCACTCAGCAGCAGCTCATTCCCTGCTGGCGAGCAGGAGGTCAGGGCTGTGTGCTACCCCCGCCTATACTGCGGGGCTGGGGAGATGCTGGAAGTGAGCGGTTGTGTGGGGCCCACAACGGTGTCCCAGGGCCAGCATTGGCGGGGCTCAGAGCAGGGCAGCAGGGTACAGGGTCCTGGCCAACAGGGACTCTATGGAGCCGGGCCAGCTTCCCATTCTCCCTGCTGGTGCAGCCCAGCCCGGCTCCACAGACTCCTGCCAGCCTGCGGCCTGCTCTGGGCCCCACTGGTGCTGGCACTGGGACACTGGTCCCAAGACATTGGGACATTGGTCCCAAGATGGTGGCCAGGGGGCGGGGCACCTGTCAAGGGGTGGGGCTACCCATGCGGCCCTTGACAGCTCGTCAAAACTGGGTAAGCAGCCCTCTGCCCAAAATAATCACCCACCCCTGCTATAAGCAGATGTTGGCAAATGAAGCATATCAGCTGTGCTGAGATGTGCCCTGGCAAAGCTGATTCACTTTATTGGGCAAAACAGACAGAATGGCACATTTTTGCTTTCTATGTCACTTACAGAGCTTAGGTGCAAATACCTCACTTGCTTAACAGAACGTATGTTTCTGACTCCCATAGACACCCTGAAAATCCACCCGTGACCTTTCAGTTGAGAGGTAGGAGACTGAGCCTGACTCCAGAATGACCTCCATTAAATATAATGCCATTTTCTTCAAAACCAGTGCAACCTCGTAAGCCAACGGCCTGGAAAGGCCTGTTCTAACAATCTGATGATAATTTATGGTTGGTATTAGACTCCATGCTTTTCTGTTGCCACTTCTCACTGCAACCTGAATATCTGAGCTTTAAAGATGATGTCTCGGAAGTCTTCATATTTGAAAGTCAAATCCTTTACCGGGGCAGTAGTTGTCTCCAGGGATAAAGGAAGTCTCTCTGCTGACTGTAAACACACAGGGCTTCTCTTTTGAAGCCTTTGACTCGAACCTACATGCCAATTTACAGTGGCTTTGCAGTCCCAGCCAGCTATATTGAGTCCCAGTTGCATAAACCTTTCTCTGTCAGCTTAGTGCTGACAAGGTATAGAAAAACTTGAGCTTTTCTGATGTCTTGTACACAAAAGAAAGAGGTGAACTTCCCCCTAGGGGGAGCATGCACAAGCAAAATACCTTTGTGACCCTTCAAGCCAAGAGTGCAGACTGGTTACTCTGTTGCCTATGCTGCCAGGTTTACCTGCCCCCCAACCTCTGGGAAGTGTGAGGTGTCTTCCTGAAAGTGAACATTAAAGCTTTTAGTGAAGAGAGATGCTCACTAATCAAAAGCCCAGGAATATGCCCTTCCCTGAGTTCATGCACAGCCAAAATGTGATGTCACAGGATACATGAACTTTGGACGTGGGGATGTTGAAAATGAACAAGGGTGGCAATTGTGCAGCTACTCAGGGAGCCACAGACACTGAGGATAAAAGGCCCATGTGCTGCCAGGAAGGCAGGCTCTTTGGGAAGAAAGAGCTCCAAGCACCTACATTAGGAGAGAGGACACACATGAGTAAAGCCAGTGGACATGAAAGAGACCTCTATCAGTTCCCGTAGTTCTGGTTTCTTCTCTCTGTGGCAGGCTAAAAGTGTGGCCTCACCTGGAAATAGGCTCAAACAGTCTAAAAGGTGAAGGAGCAAAACTGATCTGTGAGGGACTGCTGGACACTAACTGCAATTTAGAAACCATATGGTAAGTAGTTCCTTTAACATCCTCCTAACAGGTTGGCATCTCATGGCCACCTGAGAATGGGAATGGACAGCTCACGGGACTGATCCACGTGGCAAGTTCCTGTGTCCTGCCATAGTAAAAGTCCTGACTTGCATCAGGAGGGCAGCGGGATTTTTCCTAGCCTCTGCCTCTTCCACTATTCGCATGTTGTTCCAACCCTGGCTGGATATCTAGTAGGTCCACATTATGGGCATCAGCAGTACTGTGGGACTAAGTGCCTGCTCTGGTCTGCACAAAAGTCAGTGTTGCCTTATTCATGAGCAAAAATTTCATTTTGGCCAGGAAGTAGCAGTCTTGCAGAGTCGTGCAGCCGTCTCCTCGCCATTTACTAGTGCAGAAACCCTGGTGCTACTCACCATAGCTCCAGGTGTGTTAGCTACACGTGGCTGAGTGGGCAAGAGCCATGAAATCGTGTATTGTCCCACCCTAGTGCTCATTCTACAAGCCAGAGGTGAGACCTGGAAGCCACAGTCTGGTAAAAGCCTTCTGCCAAGGCCAGCCCTGATCCCCTAGGACTTGGGTGGGGGTAGGGAGGTGCTGACCACTTGGATCACTTGCCCTTTCACAGACACAGACAAGAAAATGAAGCTACATGCTTGTCTGGGTGTTGTCTTGATTTTCACCCACTCGCTGGAAAAGTAATCAAGGGTCGACGGTCTTAGATGACTTAGAGCGTGCAACACTTGGTTAAACTGTCCCTTTGGTGACTGATGTACTGGTGTTCAGAATAAACTTTTTTTTTCCCAAGATAGTGTTTGTTTGCTTGCTTCTTATCACCTTTAAATAGTCCAGTAATGATAGGCTTTGTGCATGTGTAGTCTTGTCTCCCTTAGAGAAATGTAAGAAGAAAGTAGCTTAAAATAGGTCAGTCCAGTGAGAGCACAAACTTGTCTTTCCTCCAACAAACACCTGACAGTCCTGCTAACTGGATTTGATTGGGGCAGGGGTCTTTGCACAGTGTGTATAGTATTTACCTGGGGAAAACTCATACCGCTTATAAACCAAGTGATAACAAAGGGTGCTGCAGAAATGTCAGTCTTGTGCTATATACATTGCATTACTACCAAAAACATAGGTCTAACTCTACTAGTGAAGAATAGCCACATTCTACCCCTGGGGCTTCCACATTAGTGAGGGCAGCACCTCACTGAGGCTGTACAAGTCTGCCCCAAGCTTTGTTTGTCAGATACTCCAGAAGGACCATGTATGCATGTCCCATGGCTGGAAACAGAGAGGAGGGTTGTATACATCACCAATGAAGCGTGTGCTTAAAAAACAGCTTTTATCTTTGTTTTGCCCTTTCCCTGCAGGCTGAGGGACAGTGAGCTCACTACTGCTTGTTGTGACAGTCTTGCTGCTGTCATCAGTACCAAGCAGTGCCTTAGATACCTGGGGCTGGATCTTAACAGGCTGGAGATGAGGGTGTAAGGAAGGTATGCAAAGCTGTGAGAAACCCCAACTGCAAACTGAAGTATCTAATGTAGGTAACAACCCTGGCTTCCTCTGGATAAAATGGAGGGAAAAAAGGAGTTTGCCTAGGGAGTTGGCACAGTGAGCATAGGCCCCCCTGAGGAAGCCACCGACAAATGGGATCTGATGACTTCTTGTCAAAGGCCAACATCTTTCCATGATACTCTATGTCTGCTTTGTTTAGAGCGTATGGCCACACCCATGACAGTCCCTTATAGCAGGGTTATTCAGCTTGTTTTAACAAGTGTACCCCTTCTGTCTTGAAGTTTCAGCCCATGTATTCCTTTACAATTTTTTGTTCTTGGGGGTGGGGGGGGAGGGTAGATCGAGG
>NW_017728937.1:4055075-4057197 GCF_001723895.1 Crocodylus porosus | reverse complement strand
AGGGGGCTGGGCCAGGTGCTGTCGGCACTGGGAAGGGGGCTGGGGGCGGGGCTATGCAGAATTCTGGAGCAACTGTAATGCACCCCCTTCCCGTAGGTCCCTGTGGTGAGGGAGGGAGTGGGGCTGGGGCAGGTGCTGCCCAACTGGGGCAGGGTATGGGACAGAGTCACGAACCGCTAGTCTGGGAGATGTGGGGGTGGGGGGGGAAGACCTTCCAGGAACTTTTTGGCTGTTGTTGAGTTCAAAGGCACTCACATGAGTCTGTTATTGACAGAGTTTGAATTTTGAGACGGAAAGTCCTGGTGATGGTCTTCCATTTCTGTTCCTTGAGCAGCATTATGGAAGCTAGTGAACTTGGAAGGAACAAGCAGGCAAGTCCCACTGCTTCAGCAGGAGGCAGAGGAGAGAGGGAGAGCAGTTCATTCTCCATGTTGAATAGCCACTGAGGTTCAAAGCTGAGCTCAGAGTGTTTCCTTGCTTACCACTCTAAAAACCTCAGACATCTCTAGTCTGACCATTTGGACTAGGAAAGCAAAGCTTGCTTGTTTCTTGGTTCATACAGGCCCTTAATTCATTCCCTTGCTGTGGCTGAGACTGTGGCCTGTATCTGACTGCCTGGGGACTCCTCCAAAGTGGAACAGCAGGGTAGAGCACTCTCTTGCACTTGGGATTCTGGACTAGATGGGCCTTGACTCTGATCAAATCTGAATACTCCCCTGTGCTAGAACTAGGCATATGTGCAGGGCCACTTGAAACTTTGTCTCAAGAGGCAGGAACTAGTCTTGCTGAAGAGGGACCCCTGGAATAGCAGACCTCTTTCAGTGTAAGGGTTCCCAGGCCTGGCAACATTTTATAGGCCCACACAATGCCTTCTGGATGAATAGGTTCCTCATTACATAGCATCCTATTAGAGGTGTGCCTCTGTGCCAAAGGCTCTCCTTAAGCTTTTAAAGTGATTTGGAAGCAGCTGAGCCTGTTCCCTTGTCTTGTCAGGTTGTATAACATCTACTGGAGTTCTGAAGTGGAGGCTGAACTGCAAGCCCTGGAGGAATCCAAGCCTGGACTGAAGATAATTTTCTGAGTCCACTCTTTGTGCCCAACTGCCCCCTTCATCTGAACCGTTTTCCTTGAAAGATAGTCAATGAATCACCTCTAGAATATACTTTTACCAAAAAAATGGATTTTTTATGGAACAAGTCATTTCTCCAGAGAACTGGGGAACATCATGTGTACTCCTGCACATATCAAGCCTGAGGCTTGCTGCAGCTTCAGAGTTTCATCACAGCATTTCCATTCCTATAGCATTGCCTGGACATGATCTTTACCCTCTTGCAACATTAATCATAACAATGATTACTAATATACTAGCCTGGCTTTCTAGAATGGCTCTTCACTGTTGGACTCTTCAAGTCCTTTTTTAAATACATAGAGGGCAAAAAGAAGGTGCCGGGTAACATGGGGCCCTGCAAGACATGCTAGGAAATCTGGTCATCACACCAGACAACAAAGCTAACCTATTTAACAACTTCTTTGCCTCCATTTTCCTGAGCAGGGACCAAAACAGCCCCTGCACCGGGACCCCCTCACGCCCCAGGGGAGGCGCACTTAGGCCAAGTGTCGGTAAGGAAATAGGGAACTTCTGGAGGGACTGGATGTATTTAAATCAGCTGGTCTGGATGATCTCCGCCCCCGAGTGCTGAGGGAATTAGCAGAGGTCATTGCAGGAGCCCTGGCACAGCTTTACAAGTACTCATGGTGCTCTGGTATGGTGCCAGAGGACAGGAAGAGGGCCAACGTGGTTCCCATCTTCAGAAAAGGGAGGAAGGAGGACCCAGGAAACTATAGGCCAGCTAGTCTTACCACGATCCTGGGTAAGCTTTTTGAGAGAATTATCCTGGCGCATGTCCACGAGGGGCCAATAAGGGAGACTATGCTTAGGGGCAACCAACACGGGTTCATTAGAGACAGGTCCTGTCAGACCAACCTGGTGGCCTTCTATGACCAGGTCACAAAATCCTTAGATGCAGGGGTAGCAGTGGACATAGTCTTTCTGGACTTTAGGAAGGCCTTCAACACTGTCTCTCACCCCGTTCTCATTAAAAAACTGGAGGACTGTGGTGTA
>NW_017728937.1:4053120-4054255 GCF_001723895.1 Crocodylus porosus | reverse complement strand
TGAAGTGGTGCTGGCTCCTACCCTGGGGGTCTTTAAGGGGAGGCTAGATGAACACCTTGTTGGGGTTGTTTGACCACAGTACTCTTTCCTGCCAAGGCAGGGAGTCAGCCTTGATGATCTGCTCAGGTCACATTCGCCTGCGCCTTGGTGAGAGCTACTGCCCAGGACACCTGTGCAGCACTAGAAACTCTGCTAGCTGTGTATCCACCACCTATAGAACTACAAAGTGATAATGGCCCTCACTTATGCAATCATCTTGTGTATGACTAGACCATAAAACATGGCATATTATGGACAGATCACATCCCATACCATCCACAGTCTAACAGATTGGTACAGCAAGCCAATGGCATCCTCAAATGCAATTTGTGGTTGGCCGCTGGCCCAGCTCTTAAAGACCGAGACTTGCACCAAGATCAAGCTATCAATTAGGCCAACCCCATCCGGGAGGTAGCCCTATGCAATAGGCCTTTGGATTGGGTGGTCCCTGCAAGCCAGTAGTAGAGTGACCTAGGGGT
The DNA here is from genome assembly GCF_001723895.1 of Crocodylus porosus. Taxonomy (NCBI): domain Eukaryota; kingdom Metazoa; phylum Chordata; order Crocodylia; family Crocodylidae; genus Crocodylus; species Crocodylus porosus. The sequence goes on along the minus strand of NW_017728937.1, from coordinate 4,053,737 downwards.
GGTGACCCAGGAAAGCTCCAGGCAGGAGATCAGGTAGTACTGAAGCATCCTCAGGGGGATAAGTGGGAGGGGACAGGATTGGCAAAAAGGTATGCATAATACATAGTGAGTATTTAAGTCAAATTCATCTAATAGGAGCCAAGCTCCTTGTTGTCTTGTTCCTACAGATTAAATCTGTCCCCAAATGCAGCCATAGCTATTCCTGATTAATCCTGCTACTGAAGACGAGTCCTCTATTACTTGCCTAAATCAGCTAGCACCATGAAGTGGTCAAACTTCAAGGAGGGTGGGGGGAGAGGGATCTGGTGGTAGAGGTTTACTATATCAGGAGGAAGATCTGGATCTGGAATGCTCCAGGCAGCTGGGGGAGGCTGTGCATGCAAAGGATGTTGTGTTCATGGGGGATATGAATTACCCCGACATCAACTGGGAGGAGCAGTCGGCCAGGTCTAGCCACTCACGAAGGTTCCTGACATGCGTACAGGACCTACACCTCGTGCAGGAGGTACTTGTCCCCACTAGGGAAAACGCCATACTGGATCTGGTGTTAGCCTCTGGGGATGACCTGGTGGGGGAGGTGCTAGTACAAGGGAGGCTAGGGGACAGTGATCATGAAA
>NW_017728937.1:4051527-4052923 GCF_001723895.1 Crocodylus porosus | reverse complement strand
GGGTCCAGGAAAGGTGGTCCTTCCTCAAGGAGGCTATCCTTGGGGCGCAGCAGGACGCAATTCCTCTGCGCAGGAAGGCGGGAAAAGGGTCCAAGAAACCTTCGTGGCTAAGCGGGGATATCCATGCTGGCCTGAGGGCAAAGAAAAAAGCGTACTGGTGGTGGAAGCAGGGGGCAGGGATAAAGGAGGAGTACACCTCCCTGACCCGAGCTTGTAGGGATTCAGTAAGGAAGGCTAAAGCAGCACTGGATCTTAGATTAGCTTCTGGGATTAAGGATAACAAAAAGTCCTTCTTCAAGTATATAGGCAGCAAGAAGTCTTGGGGTAACATTGGACCCCTACGGGGCAGGGCAGGGCAGGGCAGGGCAGGGCAGTTGGTGACAGATGTGCGAGAGAAGGCAGAACTCTTCAACAAGTTCTTTGCCTCTGTGTTCCTGTCTGCTGACAATGGGGTGCTCTCCGGTGATAGCGTAGAGAGGCCCAGGAAGGATGCGAGTCCCCCGACTGTTAGTTCAGACCTAGTTAAGGATTATCTGAAGAGCTTAGATGTATCCAAGTCAGCAGGCCCGGATGACCTTCATCTGCGGGTGTTGAGGGAATTGGCTGGTGTCATTGCGGAGCCATTGGCATGGCTGTTTGAGGACTCCTGGTGCTTGGGCCAAGTCCCTGAGGACTAGAAAAGGGCCAATGTGGTCCCTATTTTCAAGAAGGGGAGGAAGGAAGAGCTTGGCAACTACAGGCCAATCAGCCTCACTTCTATCCTGGGGAAGGTCTTTGAAAAAATTATCAAGGGCCACATTTGTGAGAGCCCTGCAGGGGAAGTGATGTCGAGGGGTAACCAACATGGGTTTGTGCCAGGGCAATCCTGCCTGACTAACCTGGTCTCTTTCTATGACCAGGTAACAAAGAGCTTAGATGGGAAGGAGGAAGTTGATGTCATCTTGGAATTCCAGAAGGCCTTCGACAGTGTCCCACCCAATTCTGGTGGGCAAGCTGAGGGACTGAGGCATTGATGAATGTGTGGTCACATGGGTGGCAAACTGGCTCCAGGGGCACACCCAGAGGGTGGTGGTGGACGGGTCAATGTTGACCTGGGAGGGTATGGGCAGCAGAGTCCCCCAGGGCTCAGTCCTTGGGCCAGTGCTGTTCAACATCTTCATTAGTGACCTGGACGAGGGTATGGAAAGCACCCTGTTCAAGTTTGCTGATGACACCAAACTGTGGGGTAAAGTGAATACACCGGTAGGGAGGGACCACATCCAGGCAGACCTGGATAGGTTAGAGAAGTGGACGGATCTGAACAGGATGCGGTTCAACAAGGACAAGTGCAGAGTGCTGCACCTGGGGAGAGGGAACCAGCATTATGGTTATAGGTTAGGGGCCGACCCTCTCAGCA
>NW_017728937.1:4039047-4050372 GCF_001723895.1 Crocodylus porosus | reverse complement strand
CATCCCCCAGAAACTCACTCAGATGACCTTCACATGGTCCAACTGCAGTATCCATATTAGAAGCAACCTGCCACCCCAGAGCAAGTGAAATCCTGGTCTCTAAGTAGAAAAAACAAGATAGTTGGCTGGCAAGGTGGTTACTGTTAGTGCACCTGTGGCACCAGTTATTATCTTGGGTACATTCCCTACCTGAAGGCTGGAATGGCTAACTGTAGGAGGGGAGGTAATTGTTGTAGCTCTGCTCGTTTATACGTTTGTTGTTACATACTTCCTGAGGGAAACCCTGTCAAGCTCAACACCCTTGAGTCTGTGCCCCCAGTAGCGCACTCTGCATCTGTTCAGCCTTGAGCCACTGTGCTTATGGGAAAATCTACCCGCTCCCATTCCTATGGCTGACAACACTCTCCAGCAATGGTATAAAGCCCACCAGGTGGGAGGGCGTGCCACAAGTTAAAACAAAGTTATTACATAGTTTGTGAATCATACCTACACAGAGGTGTGGTAGAATGGTATCCACTTTAATACAACTAGAAGGAGGCTGCACCCGCAAGTCTCCACCACTTAGTCCCATCTTTTTATACCAGTGGGGTTCCTAAAGTAAATCATTGTTATGATTCTGCCAGGGCAGTGCCGTTTCACCAATCCAGTAAAACATCATCCCCATGAGCAACAGTGGGAACTGTTTCGCTCTCTGGGAGGTGAAGCATGGTTATAACCTCCCAAAGAAAAAAGGGTAAACGTGATCTGTGAGAGAACAAGGTGTTCACTATTGTCTCTGGCCGTTCCCCACCCCGGGAGGTCCCGGCACCGCCCATGTACAACTCCACACCCTGGTGGAGGTCACAGGTTAAAATCCCAACCCACCTAAATGCTTCATTGTTCACTGCCCAGGTACTGTTCAGACCGGAACAACAGTATGTCTGAGCTACCTTTCCAAACTCTTCAGCAGGAGCCCACGTAGCTAAAGGGTTATTTAAGTGGGAATAGCCAACCATTTTCTGTTCCACGAATACAGTTAAGTCCCACAGACGAAAAGATGCTCCAGGTTATCTTTAGGACAGACTTAACTCAGCTGTAAGTATATAAAACTTAAATAAATCCCAGAAAAATACTGAAAGAGTAACCAATCTCCAACAGGCAGTAAGGCTGCTCACTAGGGGAGGCATGCTCAAAAGGAACACTTTAGAGCACACTAATGAATTGCTAACTAATATAAGATTAAAGACAGCCTACCTTGCCCAGGCCATGATAGACACTGCTTTTAGAGCAGACAAAAATCAAACTTAGAATACTGCTTGTGCACAAGTTCAGTTATCACTAAACATGCATTTTTCCCCAAGTAATAAACAACATTAAAAATAAGGAATGGCCCCCTGGCTTAGAGCATCACAGAATGCCTGCAACATTTAAAAAAAAGATACCTCTATCAAAGTACCTAGATTACCACTTAGAAAGGCTGTGATAAAAAAAAGTGTTCATTCCTAGTGCAAAGAGTAGAAGATAAAAGCTAGACCACTTCTTATTTGCTTAGCACGGGGCTAGGAGGAGGATGCCTTTAAGACTAGAATCTGCATCGCCCCATATAGGAGATAGTTACCCCAGAGAGCCCTCAGTATGTGGCACAATCCCCCTTAGTTCAAATTAGTAACACCTTAATGAAATAAAAAATGCGATGGAGAGGATGGCCTCTCAGCCCACCCAACATGACCTGCATACACAAGCTACCTAATGTGTCATATGTGACAATAGGGCAACATGTTTGTTAAAAAAGACCAAGTCACTTACTGTATGAAAATAGTACCACCTGGGCTTTGTGCAATTAGCGTTGCTTAGAAGCTAAAAGTAGACCTGTTGCTCTGCCGCAATTAACTGTACTAATTGCCCTAAAATAGCCAAAAATTTCTTCTAAGACCCTAACTCTCAACTTTACGATACCCACCTCATGGATATCAGATGTAGACATGCCAAAGTTAGAAGACTAGAATGAAGTAAAAGAAACTGCAAAGCCTTGAGGCAAAAGCTCGGCAAAGAACTCAATTAGCCCTCCTTGCTCAGGAGGGTAGGCAGATCATCAGTTTGGCTGTCAACATGCCCGAGCCGGGTAAATAGTATGATGTGATTTACACTGTTCGCATGTCACCAGGTATCACCTCAACTATGTGGCTAACCATCTTAAGCATCACAGTGCTCTGTATTGCCCTAGTGGCAACAGCTAAGTAGTGTTTTAACCATTGTTGTCATAAATCTGTTCAGACTATACAAGTTAAATTTAAAGATTCCTCCCTATTCCCTGATGTAGCACATGTAGCTTTAGCATCTCAACTGTATCTATCACAGTGCTTCAGCAAGCAAAGGGTAGAATATGACAGCTGAAAATTGTGTCTAAGGTGCTTGCTGAACAGTCTGTGAGGATTAAACCAGGTGTTTCTTGTCATTTGTTCATATATTGTAACCTGTATGTTGCCACTAAGAGCCTAATTAAAGTGAAAGATTAGTAAAGATTGTATGCAGTGAGGCCTAGTAAATTTAGCAAGGCCTTGTAGAATTAATAGTAGGCCTTGTGGCACAGTTAAAATTAACCTTATCAGAAGACTGCAAAGGTATTGCTATTAGTCTGTCCTAAGAAAAGTTTTAGTGAAAGAATTTAAATGGCTGTAAGTTATCAGCGTAGCTCAAAAGTTATACATTAGCTAGCACATCTGGAAATTATCAAAAAAAAGCAACATTATTAAAAAAAAAAAAAAAAGCTACTAATTTAAAATTAGCTACTAACCTAAATTCAGTAAGCCAACAGATCTCAACAAGCCCAAAAACTAAATACCAAAGTCCTTCCCAGTACCCCATAGACAGCGCAGATCAAAGATGCCTAACTTCGCTAAGCTTTAAAAAAAAAAAAATCAAACCTGTCATACTTCAAACATCAAAAAAGACTGCCAAAAAGTTGCCAACAAAAATTATTATTGTCTGTCGTTGTTGTCTTGTTACTATGAGTAGTTATGGGTTTTTTTTTATTAAGTCAATAAACCTTCCTTGCCTTTTATTCCCAACCACACTCTCAATCCCAAACCATCCACTAGCAGCTAAAACACAGGGTGAATAGACCATATGTTGATTGTTCTGACCCTGAGTGGAAAGATGAGACTCTTTGGCGAGTAACTTCTGGCTTTAAGTCCCAGGAGGAACACTGGGACACGCTGGTCACAGTTCCCAGCCCTGCATGCAGCCAACACCCAGTGCCTCTGAAGAAGGCTTAAAAAAACAAAACAAACTTTGACACATGTAGCTGCAGGAGGGTGAGAGGGCAGGGGAGGATGGAATTCCCTCCTAGTCCCAGTTGCTGCAAAACTTCTGGACTCTGTAGCAGCCAGAAAAGTCCAAAAAGAATAGGAAATACCCATAGTAGAACATAGGCATAACTACTCCTAGAGCACCCCAGACCAATGCCTCTCCAGCCTCTTCTTGAATACCTCCAATGACACAGAGTTCAGAGTTTCCTCTGCCTTACTGAGCATAAAGCAAAGTGGATTTCTCACCTGCCTCAGCAAATCAAAGTCAGGCCTTGAAGTTGCAGCACCCCTACACAATTGTCAGAGTCAGCTATGCAAACACTGTCAGCCTCCCAAACAGATTATGCCCCAATGAGGCAGCTTGGTCAGCTTTGGCTGCTGCTCAACAAGCCACTCAGTAGCTGTATCTACACAAGACGCTGACGGTACAGTAGCCTCATGTGGCAACAACTGTGACATGACACTACTGCATAGTAGTATTAGACTACTGTGCACTAGTGTCACAAAAAATATATTTGTCAGTGCTGCTATGCAGTAACTCGGCTTGACTGTGCAGTCGTTTGGTACTTGTATAAACAAGTACTATAGTAGAGGGGTGCTGCAATGTCTAGGTCTAACTTTGATTTCCTGAGGCCAATGAAAATTCCACTCTACTTTATGATCAGTGAGGCAGAAGGAAGCTGTGAATACGCCATCGCTGGAGATATCCTAGGGTTGTGCGAAACAGTAGCGTTCTGCATCGACATCTGTTTTGACATTTTGATAGAACAGTGTTTTGTTTCAACTTTTGTTTTGATTTGAAAACAGTGTTCTGTTCCAATTTGTCAAAATGGTTTCACTGTTTCAATGGGACTGGGGAATGGAACTCAGCCCAGCCCGATCACAGTGCTGGGGAAGGGAACTCAGCTAGGCTGCTTTGAAACTTGAAAGTTTCAAAACGTTTCAAGATGTTCTGACTGCCCACATTTCGTTTTGAGGATGTTTTGAAGCCCTTTGTTTCATTTCGATTTCACTGTTTTGAGCTTGAAATGAGTCAAAACAATGTCGAAACAAAACAGCCAGCGAAATTTCACACGGCCCTACCGGACAGGCATTGGTTAGGGAGGATCTAGGGCTAATTGTGTGGTAATGACTTCACAGTTAATATCTCACGTAGATGCGCCCAGTGGCTACACTGCTACCTGCCTTCAATTCCTCATCCACCAGTTTATTTCCATTCCTCCCCTTTTGCTGCTCTTCTCTGGAGATGTAGGACTTCATTCTGCCAAGTAGGCTGGGAAATGTTCCTCCAAGATGCTAAGGTATAAGTTAAATGGGCTGGGAGTAAATCACAAAGTTCTGCCTCACAAAAGCCCAGGTGAGTTTGCCACTTGACTGCCCTAGGACAGCTCCAGTGGATAGGAGAATCCCTCTCTTCAGCTCAGGGATATTCTTGTGTCCCCCATCTCCCCATAATGTGGCACCTGGGGCTGCTTCCCACTCATTCCTGTCAGTTATGCTATTACCTTGACTTGACACAGAAAGAGTTAATCAGAATGAGTTCTACCTTCTTTTATCGGTTACACTTAAACAATGATCAAAGTCCCTCCACCTTTGGGTGTAGAGACAATCCCCAGCACATGCTGGCCCTAGTCCACTCTTGTCCCAAGACCAGGAGATTGCTTCAGATGTTCCAGCAGTTGCCTTAAAGCCTCTGTGCTATTACCTGTCCTTAGAGAGGGTCATCTGGGGAGCAGTACAGGAAGCTTTTGGGAGAGTCGGCAGAGTAGGGCTTGAAGACCTAATTGCTTGATCTGCCTGCAGTGCCTTTAATGCCCTTGAGGAGAAGTGGCTGCTTAGTTACTCAGGCATTTCAAGCATTAGGATTATGCTACTAGACCTTCCCCTCTGGCCCTCAGCCAAGCCAAGGAGAGGCAGAGGAAACAGAGGTAATTCCCAACCTCAGCGGTTCCTAATCTGTGGTATGTGTTGCGGCATTCGGGCCAGTCCTGAGCTGCTGTCAAAAGCAATGATGCACTTGGCAGGCTCCATGTGATATTTCCCTCATCTTCTACTTCTCAAAATCTCTCCCTGTACTTATGGAACACAGCCATGCCACAGTGCTTCAGAGGGGAGGCATATGAATGGTTTGTATCAATCAGGATTTGGTGACATGGACAGAGCAGACACATGAATGGCTGCATGCCTCTGGGAAAAGTTCACAACAATTTTTGTATTTGGCCTTTGAGAAATCAGACCCAGATGGTTGATTTGAGCTACAAGTACCAGAAGCAGAAGGTTGCATTTTACAGTCCAAATACAATCCCAAGTCAGGGTTTAAGTCTAATACAGGAGTATCACAAGTCACAGTGTTACCATAGCAAGTGCACACATTGAGCGAAAATAGATGTAAATATGCCAAGGCATTCAGTTATGCCCTAGGCTATAAATCTTACCATTCCTCAGCTTACAAGTACCAAGTACCCAGTGTAGGGGAGTAGAGAAATGTCATGCGAGTGAAAGTGCTACTGTCATAGCTATTTGGGAGCATGTTAGACTTGGTTAAGACAGTTGCCATTGGCTATACAGGAAGAAGCAGGAGAGAATCTAACTCAGAAAGGGCTCCTATACACATGCACTAAGGCTGCTGGAACGTGTTGATTACAGTGCTCCAACAGACACTTGTCACGTGTATCACCATCTCTGCATTAAAGAATGGTGGCAGGAGCACTTTAATTAAAGCTCATTGGACAAGCTTTACTTAAAGTGCCCCCACCACCATTTTCAGTGTGGGGATGCTGATACATGTGATGCTCTGGTCGTTTAATTAGAGCAGCTATCAGAGATGCCCTTATAAAGCACCCCACACACGCCGCTTCCTGGAACACACACATAAATGTCCAAAAGCCATATCCAGGCTAGCAAATCCTTTTGTTAAAAGGCAAAGAGACAATAATCAACATGATTTGAAAAAGACACTTGCCCTATGTCTCTACATCCAAAAGCAGTACCTTTGAGACAGAATTACCAGGCTCTTGGTTCCCAAACTCTCTATGCTTATGGTCTTGTGTACCTAACCTTTACTTGTAGGTGGAGCCTGGTGCTCAAAAGTCTGTAAGTGGGGAAGGAGGGGCAAAATGGTAGAATTCGGGCAGGAAGAGGGGGCAGCACAGACTTGATGAGCAATTGGAGGGAACTTGATGCAGGAGAGGCCTGGCCAGGTCTGCAAACCCTATACTAAATCAGAGGGAAGTACTGGGCAACCAGAAGCAGCAAGAATTGAGTACATGGTTGGCTTTGACTGAGGAAGGGGCCTGAGAATCAGTTTTGAAAGTGATGGATGGGGGGTTTGTATAGGATGTGCAGTTTGGGCAGCTGTTCAAGTAAATTTCTAAGTCAGCTTCATTTTCTTCCTGTTACTGTATGCAACAAGTTGCCCTTCCCAGCACCACCCTCCTAGTCCTCTGCACCTCACAGGGGCACCCTTGGATCCTTCTTTGGGGTTCTTACATCCCACCCTATACTCTTCTGCCATGTCTTGATGGAAATTAGGATGATGTTCTTGCGAGTGGGAGACTGCCTATTGTATTGGGAGTGTTGGGGCCTTTCCCCTGTGGGACTGACCCCTGATTTTCTCTAGCTAGGCCTCCCTGTCTAAACCCACTAAACAGGGTTTGACTCCGAGGCTCTAGCTTTTTCCACTGTCTTAGGGCCCTGGGCCCCTTTTCCTGCTGCAATCCGGAGCCTGGTCCAGAGGCCTGGGCCACAAAAAAAAACCAATACAGAACACAATACCAAAATAAAGCCACACCACAGGAACACCAGAGCTCCGCAGCTTTTAAGATCGTGCCTCGCTGGCATTAGGTTTTGTGCCCCCTGCTCCAGGGCTGGGGTCAATGCACTCCAAAATACTGCACCCTCTGTGATGCTGGGGTCCCTATGCTACCATGGATCCCCTATGAGGCCTCCTCCAACCCCTAGTAGCCTCTCCCAAACCACCAGTGTCTTATACAACAGGAGACAAAACACAAGCCCCTGGACTATAACATAAATTCATACTGCTCAGCTATAATGCTATTCCCACCACATCAAGAGGGCTCTAGCCTACCCCCATCCTCAGAGCTGTACCTGCAGGCTGGCCTCCCCCTGCTGCTTGCTCTGGGAGAGCTCCTTTCCCCATGGCTGCTAGCAGGGAGCTCCCTGCCTAGCCTCAGCCTGGTAGTTATATAGGAGCCAAGCCCTGCCCCTTCTGGTCAGCTGATTCTCACTGGCTGCCATAACAACTTGCACCTGTGCCTCTTCATTACTACTCCACAAGTAGCAGGCACCTGAGTTCCCTGCTACACTGTACCAGTCAAATTGTGGCTATTCATTTTATTAGCTTTGTTTCCAGAAGGCCTAAGGCACTCTGATTAGGACTTCATGGACTGATGTTAAAGGGGCATGGTTTGACCGATTTAGTCTTGAGACCAACACTGAATGCTGATACTTAGAATAGACCATTAGAACAAGTCCATTTTTAACTCTCTCAACCACTAGGTGTCTGTATTTCTCATTGTAGCTAGCAGCTTTGTTACAACAGTAGTTTTACTTACAACTGACATACTAGATTAACTGAATAGGGGGTCTGTTAAACTGCTGGTTCCTTCCCATCAAAGTCATAGAAGCACTACCTCAATTCTGCTTTCTTAATCCATGCCTTCACTCTGTATGATTAATCAATACATTCAGCTAACCCAGTCAGCGCCCTTCTATTTGCAAAAAGACTCTCAGGGATTCACCACTGCCTTGCAGAATCAGGTTTGATATAGTTAAATTTCACACAAGGCAGATTATCAGATCTCCTCTGCTTCAGCCTTCCCATGTTTGAAATGGGAGAGAAGGCTCAGCATTACAAGAGGGTGCAAGGCTTAAATCATGAGCATGACTTGTGATAGAAGATGTAATCAAGTGCTAATTTCAGCAGTGGTCTAACAAAGGGCATTTGGATCCTGAATCTACAATGATCAAGGAGGAAGAGGCAGTTTTTCCTGAGATGGGGAGAGGGTACCCATGTTGGCAACCTTTCAAAACCAGCTTATAGTCACTGCATTGAAGGGCCAGTTCACATTTAGGCATAAAGCTTTGTGTGCTGTCCACCATTCCCCCTGCATTTGAACATTTCTGTTTCTTCTCTTCAGTCACCTGAATTGTTGTCTTAGCTTCACTGCTTCCAGCCCAGCCCAGCTCAGCCAGTGCTTTATGGTCTGTGAGTCTGTGCTCAGTGGTGCAGTGTAACCCAACTGCTGTGCCTGCTTTTTTATCCCTCTGCTGCAGCTGATCAAGATGAGAAAAACCTCTCCAGCAGTGGCAGATTAAGATTTATTGGGGCCCTGGACAAACAGAAAATTGGAGGCCCTCTACACCCCATCATAAACGTGAATGCATCAAAAAGCATTAATAAATAGATCTGTTAAATATTTACGTGGTGCATTAATAAATAAAGCACAACATACAATGTCAAAATTAATTACTCAGTTTTGCCACACACAAAACTGAATAAAACAACTGCCTTAGAAAAATGACTCAGATCCATGGGATCACCATAAATGTATAATAACATGAAAGGATAGATGTTTTAGTTTAATGGTCATGTGGACTCTTGTTTGACTATTTTTAAAAAATACACATTTGATGTTGTACCTACATTATGGTAAACTACTACAAGAAAAACAGAGGTCATACCTATAACCCTGAATATGAGTCTAAGAATACTGTTAGTGATTCTTGCAATTAAAATAAAGCAGTAGGCCTATACAATGCATCTCAATTTTTTAAAATCTTTCCTGAAACATTAAACGTGTGCTAAACTTCATATACTGTAAAGCTGTCTTTTAGATACCCATTACACCTGTGTTTTAATGCTACCATTGCATAATTATGTAACCAAAATGTATAGATATATTGATTTATACACACACACAGTCTCTCTCTATACCTGTATCTCTCTCTCTATAGATGTATACATACACACACATATACATAATTTTTCTCTCTATATATAATGTATCCCTCTAGACAGACAGACAGATAGATCTCTATCTAATCACCTCCTGGAAGAACTCACATTTCCCCACATGAGCTGCCATCATTCAGGAGAGATGCAGACCCCTCTCTATTGCCAGCCTTATTTGGGGTTGAGAACTGCAGGAAGCATCCCAGGTGAAATGGGATTCTCCTTCTCTGCGCCCCAAAGCAGCCCTTGGTAGCAGGACTAAAGCACCATACACTGTCCTGCAGGGGGATCTGGTGCAGTTTGGGCCCCCCCTCTCTGCCAACACACAGACAAACATGCAGACATACACACATACTCTGCAGCTGCCACAAGTGGCACAGTAGCATGCCCCCAGCCACCTGTCTGCCCTGCGACCTGACCCTTAGGAGGGAGGGAGGGCAGGGTCGGGCTCCTTTCAGGTACAGGGTCAGGAGAGAGGCAGATCAGTTGGGCAGTGAGCAACTGGGGTGGTGGGGATCCTTGCTGCCACTTCACCTTGGCTGTCCCCATGAAGCTGTCAAATAAGTTTCCAGTCACTGCCTCCAGCTCTCACACATTTAACACGCAACGGGGCTTCAGTGCTTCCTGGGACTTTCCCCTGCAGCCTGGGGAGCACAGTGGGCCCCTGCCCCAAGGGGCCCTGATTGGCACAGACCCCTAGGCCTGGGCCTTATGGGCCTGTACGTTAATCTGTCCATGTTCCCCAGGCTCATCTTAAGGCTGGAGCAACCTTGCTGCTTCAGAGCACATTCTCCTCAAAAGACAACTAAAATGCTTTATGGCATAAATCCCTCCAGGCAGGGGAATAAGAAACCCTGTGTGCCTCCTGTAGGATACCCTGGCATGGACTTTGGGCAGAACATGGCAAGGAGTCTGGATGCTCACACTCTTCCAAAGCAGGTGGGAAATTAATTGGATTCTTCCCACTCCTAATGCACCAGTCAGTGGGAGTTTACATTTCTGCTCCTCTGGGCCACAAATAAAATGAGCCAGGGAAGTTGAGGACCCTTCATGCATAATTATGGTAATTTCCTGTGAGGCAGCAGAGCAAGTCACCAACCTAGACTACAGAACAAGTTTTGGAGGCAGAATCCTGCCCTACACAAATACAGAGCTACTTTAGATCCCAAACTGTTAACAGATTATATGGGTAGATAAAAATTAGAACTAAAATTGACCAACTGGAATCTTTACCTCCCTGCTAAGTCACAACCAGGGATTCCTGCCTTCCCTGACACATGCCTAACAGTGTAGAGGAGTTCTGTGCTCCATGTGCCATCTGTCCAGTTATGAGTTTGAAGAAGAGGAATGCAGCCCAGAGCTGGAAGCTTGGTTGATTATAAGTGCCATTTCAACCTTGCAGGGGAGATACCATGAGATGGTTTTCAACCCAGGTGGTTTTACTTAACTGGCAGGGGAAATCTCCTTCTTCTAGGCCTTGAAGGACTTAGTGTAGTTAGATGCTGAAGGCCTGTCCCTTGCACTGCAGGCAGGCTGATCCCTATGAGAGTCTACAAATGCCTCCAAATGTGAGAATCTTGTCTACACCATTTATGGTGATGAGGGACTGCTCTTGGGCTTTTCCTCTAGCTTGCTCCTTTGGCCTTTTGGTTAGAGGCAAGTGAGACTAGGGGGCATCTGAACTACAAGGCCTCTGGGCTTGGGGCTTGTATGTAGGATGCCTGCTATGAATTTGGGAGCATCTGAAGCCCCAAGCTGAAGAGTCTGAAAGGTAGGATACTTGCTTGTAGCAGTGCCACACAGAGTTGAATGATTGAACTCTGCTCAGTCAATAGAATTCAGAACTGATGTGGCTGAGACACGAAATTTCAAAAAGCAAAAAAAAACCCACCAAAAAACCCCCCACAAGCAAAGATATATATGCCTGAGCAAAGCAATATAGTAAATATTTGTGAAGATCCTGAAAGTAAGAGGAAAAAAGAGGCATGCAATTGTTAGAAATATTATTAAAAATGCATTATCAATAGCAGATTTAGAAAAAAAAAAAAAACACAGCTGCTACCC